>NW_007253930.1:52767-96500 GCF_000164805.1 Carlito syrichta
GAAGGATCGCTGGAGCCCAGCAGGTCAAGGCTGTGGTGGCCGGGAACGGTCACTGCACTCCAGTCTGGGTGACAGAGTGAGACTCCAACTCCCAAAAAAATAAGAAATAAATAAATACATAAAATAAAAGTAAAATGGAGTGTTGGCCAATATTCTTAAGAGGGAGTGCAAGAGTGTTGAGGATGTCAGTTATTTATATTTTCCATGCCTATGCACAAGATTATTTTAAGAACAAATTTCCTAGTAGTCTAACTGGAAATACAGTGCTTGCAAAGCACATTATTTCAATAAATACTATACCATAATATACATTTTTACTTTTATTTATGTTTTTCCTTGAAGGAGACTGCTCCTTAGCAATATTCTCTAACCAGCTGTACATCTATGGTTTTAATGAATAAGCAAGAAGGAACCACAAAGGTTGCCTCATCTGTCTTTCACAGTCACTACTGGGTCCAGAGTGCCTTTTCCAAGCTCTCCTTTGAGTTCAATGCACCCAAAGCTGAATTAATAATTTCATCACAAATCTATTTCTTTTTAGGTTCCTTTCATCAGTGAATGAATAGCACCATCACCCATCTAGTCACCAAGGTTCCTCTCTCTTGCTTTCTCTTTTCCTTTTCTCCTCCTATTTTCTAATTATCTCTTGATTCCATCCATCTCTCTCTGTCCCCACTGTCCCTACATAATTCATATGATCAACACTTCTTTCCTGGTACAAAGGCTTGCCAATAGGTCTTTATACCTCCCTCAGAGCCATTCTCTACACTTTGGCCAGAGACCCTTCAAAAGAATAAATCTGAGCATATCTCTCCCCTCTGTAAGACAACTTAATGGCTCCTCATTGTTCTTCAGATCAAAATTACCATAGCCCACAAGGCTCTTCATGATTATGTCTGTACTTAAGTCTCTAGCTCAAACTCTGTGGTTCAGCTCTACATTATTATTATTATTATTATTACTGAGTTGGAGTCTCACTCCATTGCCCATGCTGCAGTGCAGTTGCATGCTCACAGCCACCCCAGCGTCGACCTGCTGGGCTCAGGCGATCCTTCTGCCTCAACCTTCCAAGTAGCTGAACTATAGGCGTGCTCTACCACGCCTGGCAATTTTTGATTTATTATAGAGATGAGGTCTCACCAAGTTACCCAGGCTGTTCTTGAACCTGTAGACTCAGGAAATCCCCTCACCTCGGCCTCTCAAAGTGCTGTGATTACAGGTGTGAGCCACTGCACCTGGCCCAGCCACATTATTTTTTAGACCACTTTTGAGCCATTGTGTTTCCATCTTTGTTGCTTGGCTAACTCACATTGCTTTTTGATATCAGCTTAGCTGTCATTTCCTCAAGGAAGTCTTACATAATCCATGATTCCCTTCCCCCAGAAAATCTGACTTAATCTTGTTCACCTTTATATTTCCAGGGTCTCAAACATTGCTTGGCTCATAATAAGTGCTTGGTAAATATAGTCCCTGACTTATGATGGCTTAATGATTTTTCAACTTTATGATGGTACAAAAGTAATATACATTCAGTAGAAGCCATACTTTGAGTCCATACAACCATTCTGTTTTTCACTTTCAGCACAGTATTTAATAGATTAAATGAAATATTCAATACTTTGCTGTAAAGCAGGCTTTGCATAAGATGATTTTGCCCAACTGTAGGCTAACATAGGTACTGAGCATGTTTATGGTAGGCTGAGCTAAACTATGATGTTTGGTAGGTTAGGTATATTAAATACATTTTTGACATGGTATTTTCAATTTACAATGGGTTTATCAGACAAAACTCCATTGCATGAGGGGAACCCCAGATCAGGTGAATAGGGAGTGTGGGGCACAGGAATCTTGCTGTTTTTGGTAAAAAAAAAAAAAACTCCTGAGCACAGTATGGGTGTGGGCAGGTGCACTAGTAAATCACCCATCATGAAATGGGCAAACATGTTGAAAGAAGCTAAAACAACAACAACAAAATGAACACAGCCTCTCACAAAAACGCAAGCTGGTAGACTAATGCTGATGGATTCCTAGAACACTTACCTGATGGGGGAAGCCTATATTATAAGGGTCTGCCCTCCAAAGAGATAATTCCAGTTTTTTTTTTTTGTTTTCCCTCATAAGTCAAGGAGCATCTATAATGAATGAATGAATGACATTAAGATTTGATACTAGATCTTCTGATGTTAAATGCAATACCATGTTTAGTGTTTTGTACTGTCTCTCCTGTATTTTAAAAATCTGTTATCGATTTTAGAATCTGATTTTTAAAGTAAGAAAACTCTGTAAATGCAACCACCTTATAGAGCTGATTGTTTTTACCATAATGATAAATTATGAAATAGTTGTGAGCTTTGTCACGTAGGTCTGGAAGAAGGATCAAAGTTTGTTACTGTTCAATATTTTTATTAAACATATTGTAACCTTTTCCAGTTCTGTCAGCCGTGACACAACCCAAGGTCACCTAGATTATAGATTATCATTTACCTCACACATATGACCTGGATCATGGGTGGAAGCTTTGTTGAAGCCACAAAACCGTTTTGTTTGAAAAAATAGATTCTCACATTTACCCTGTGAAATTTTACAGAGTAAAATTCCCTGATGTCCACAAAACTTATGAGACTTGTTTAAATTTCCAGTTAAAAGTGATAGAAAAATGGAACTATCAAATCAGTTAACAGTCTTTGGGACATTCTAGCAATGTCAGGAAAAGGAAAGTTAACTTTTGTTAGTATAAATATTTTATGAGTTGGAGTTTATTAGAAAGCACCCCAAGATTCAGTAGTCCTATTTTTAAAAGTCTTTTTTTCCTTGGAAAAAGGTTAACTTATGAACTATTTCAGACATATAGACAAACTTGAAGCCTACTCTGACTCTGATCCTTTCAGATTTGGGCTGTAGGAGATGATGGTGAAAACAGTAAGCAGATGGCTTTGGGAGTGCCTTGAAATCTGTGCACACCTAGGTCAGGTCATTTCACTTCATTTAGGAAGCTGCTAGGCATTGATTCTGAGTCCTTGCTTAACATACATGAATTTTTAAATTTGTTTACTACCTAGTTGAGATATTCTATTTCCTCCTCTTTCCATCAAAGAATTTTGGTTTTCTTTTTGTTGTTTATATTGAGAAAAAGATCTTTAGTTTTCTGAATTGAAGATTAGAATTTTCTTATTAATAAAAATATTCATCAGAATCATTAAAACAGTGAGACTCTTTTAATGGAAAGTACTCTATTCTTTAGGAAGGTTTATTAGAAATAGCACTGGACTGAGGGTCAAGAGACCCTCTCTTTCCATTTCTAGCTGGATACTTGATTTTGGCTGAATCACTTAAAAATATGGATACAGTGTCTTCATCTGTGAACTGATAAAGAAGGCAATGCATATTTACAATGACATCTCTACCAGAATGTCTTGTAGACATACCAAACTCAACATCTCCACAACTGAGCTCCTGCTTCTCCTATGCCTCCACCCCGATTAACTCTACCTGTTGCCTTCTCTGTCTCTACTGGTGGCAACTTCATCATGTCTGTCATCCTTTATTTTCCCCTTTCTCCCTCACCTTACATCCAACCCATCAGGAAATTCCATTGCCTTTAGATTCTTAATATATCTTGAATCTGGTCGCTTTTTGCCATCTGCACTGCTACCACCCTGGTTCTGAGCCACTAGCATCTCTTTTTTCTTTTACAATAGCCTCTTAGAACATCTGACCTTTTCCTCTCTACAGTGCATTCTCAACAGAGCAGCCGGAAGGATTTTGTTATTTCTTTTATCAGTCTATCCATCCATCAGCCAAGGAAATGTCAACATTGCTTAGAACTGTGCTCATTAAACTTTTCTCCCCAAGTTCCCCAACGGCAGAAAATATGGGCAGAATAGCTCAGTTATTTCACAATAAGAAAAGTTATTTTCTTAAAACTTCATTAAGAAACTTTGTTTCTTAAGACACTCTTTTGTGTTTTGTTACATAATATAGCATGATTTATTGCCTCGATTTTCACAGAAAAATAAAAGCTTTAGGAATGGTGCTGAGTCTATTTTGTGGCTCTGGCAGTCTGCTGCATACCCTGCATATATGAGAGGGACCCTCAAAACCTTTATAAAAAACTTTATTTATTCTTGCATGTTTAAACTTCAGTCACCTTCAAAGTACTCTTTGTTTGATGCAATATACCTATCGAAATGCTTTTTTCACTGCTGAAAACAGTTTTAGAACTCGTAAGTTTTGATGCCTTTGAATGCTTCTGTCATTTTTTTCACCTATTGCACATGGCAAAACATTCCCCTTTGAGGACTTTTTTCATCTGGGAAAAGAAAGACACTTGGGGTGAGATTGGGTGAATTGGGTGGGTGGGCATGGGGGTCAGGCTGTTTTTTGGTCAAAAACTGCTGAACTTCAGTACAGTGTGGGCAGGTGTGCTTGTAAATCACCCATCATGAAATGGGCAAACGTGTTGAAAGAATCTCCAAAAAACAATTCACTGAAGTCGAACACAACCTCTCACAACAACACTATCTGGTACACTGATGCCGATGGCTTCCTAGAACACTTATCTAGCAGAGGAAGCCTGTATTATAAGAAACCCACTCGATAAAAGATAATTCCAGTATTTTGGGGGCCCTCCATATATATGTATTTATAGACTTATAGAAAGTCTTAGAACAAACAAACTTAAATGAGGTTTATCCAGAAACTGTCAATGAAAACAAAACATATTCATCAACACAATAAATGTGTGCTTTCCTAAAAACCATTGAAAACCATGCAATAAAAACTACAGAGCCAATGGGAAAAACAGTGTTAGGAGCATAACACTCAAAAATCTCATCCACAACACATTAAAAAAGGGGGAAGCTAATAAAAATGGGAGCATAGTTTACATATCCCATGTGGTTAAGAAACACATAAATACCATAATAAATGTGTCACTTAACCCTGACGAATCCCTGAAGTTTACTTGTGAAAGTGGCCATTGGAAAGGTGGTAGCTTGTGAGTTGCTGTCAAGGGCTGGGAACAGGGTTATCTGGAGCAGGATGGGAAGTTGTAATGCCATGGGGGGATGGGTGTGGGTCATAGCACCTGGGGATCTAAGGGAGCTGGAAGACATTTTGTGGTGCGCGCGAGTGCTTTGTGGATTCCTGTGTGACTTCTCTTTATTCGGGCACCGTCTTCTTCATTCACCTAGTGTTGCTCGCCATGCAGTGGTGTATATTTAAAGGAGGGATTTACATTATGCTCAGTTGTTTCCTAATATATTCATCATGTTGAAACACGTTCACAGATAAATATAATAGAGGGACTGACTCTATCATGTACTTTTTACCTGTACTAGGTATAATATAAGATTAAGACTCAAGATTATTATTCACTTTTCTTAGGAAATAAGACAAATATAAAAATAACAATACGTATAACCTAAAATAGAAGTGAATTTTGAGAATATAAGAGTTTGTATTCTTCCCATGAAATGAGGGCAGCCCAGGTTGGAGTGGGGTGGAGATTGATGACTTTGGTAGCTGCTGCAGGAGATGCACTGGGCTAGTTCACACTGGGAGTGTGGTACCACAGGGGTGGCCTAAGAGTTTACTAAGCCCGTCTTTGCCAGTTGGGCATTATAGTCATCCATTAAAACCTTTCACTTGCCCACCACTTTTCTATATTCAAATTTATCTTTATGATTTTTGTATTCTCTGTGTTAAGAGATTCTTGTATTAGTTTTCTATCATTGCTGTAACTAATTTCCCCACACTTAGCAGCCTAAAACAACACATATATATTATCTTATAGTTCTGAAGTTCAGAAGTCTCTCATGGGTCTCAAAGTGTCAGCAGGTCTGCATTCCTCCTTGGACGTTGTAGGGAAAAATCTATTTTTAGCTTTATTCCAGCTTTTAGAGACCACTTGCATTTCTAGGCTCATGGTCCTTCCCTCCATCTTCAAAGCCTGCAAATGGCTGGTTGAGCCTCTCCAACCTCATCTCACTCTTTTTTCTGCTTCGCCCTTCCACATTCAAGGGTCCTTGTGATTACATTGGTCCTACTGGATAACCCAGGATACTCTGCCTATTTTAAGGTCTGTTGATTAGCAACCTTAATTCTACCTGCAACCTTAATTCCCCTTTCTGAGGATTAAGATATGGATACCTTTGAGAAGCTACTATTCTGCCTACACAATTCCTCTCTGTAATTTAAATTGCAGGACTCTAATGTTAGAAGCACAATACTCAAAAACTTCATCAGCAATACATTAAAAAAGGAGGAACCTAATAAAAATGGTAGCACAGCTTACATATACCATGTGGTTAAGAAATACATAAAAACCATACTATGTCACATAACCTTGATGAATCCCTGAAGTTTGCTTGTGGGTTAGGGTTAGGGTTAGGGTTAGAGTTAGGGTCATCAAGGGGAGTAGTAATCTGCAAATGAATCTATGCTTGGCTTGTTTCATGGCATCTTTGAACTTATATTCCGTGTGACCATGAGCATCTTTTGACACAATCCCACCTGAATTCCACTGATATGATGAGGTAGTAGCGGTGAAGAGTGAATAATGTGCTGGATGAACTGAGGAAATGTGACCATAGGGCGTTGTTTGCAACAGTAGGAAATTGTGAACTCTAACCCATCTGCTGATATATGAGTTGCACCAAATACTCTCCTGTATCCCATTTTAGGCTTCTCTCTTCTATCATTTGCCAAATCTCTTGGAAAAAAACACATATTTTTCACCTGAATTCAGGACCTTACATTCCATCTTTCGTCTTAGAAATCTCTACCTTTCATTGCTTCTCTCTTTCTTCTGAGTCTTCAACTTCTTCCTTTACTAACTCCTTCCTATTAGCATTTAGACATGCTCAAGTCTCTCTCATGTTACCTATTTTAAAAAAGACCTTCCATCAACATTTGTCTCCATCATAGCCAGACATCTTGAAAGAATCTCCACTTAGCTCCAGTCACTCCTGGAAGATGACTTGGCCTAGGATAAGTGCTTACCAAATGTGTGCTAAATGAATTTCTGCTCAATTATCAGGTCTCTGGTGATATTCTCAGTATAAAGACTGCACTGTGAAATTTGTGTGTGTGTGTGTGTGTGTGTGTGTGTGTGTGTGTGTGCGCGCGCCTCGATTAACTTACATTTATAATTGAGGAAACCCATCATCGATCACAAAGCCATATATATATATATCACCAAATGTTTTCTTCCATTTGGGATGATACATCACTGCTCTGTGTACCTGTTTTCTCTTTCTTACATTTGTTTAACATTTCATACTTTTCTTTTCCTTTTTTTTGAGTTGGAGTCTTACTAGGTGGCTCAGGCTGGAGTGCAGTGGCACACTCATGGCCACTCAACGTCGACCTGCTGGGCTCTGGGGATCCTTCCATCTCAGCTTCTATGTAGCCAGAATTACAGGCGCACACTACCATGCCTAACTAATTTTCTATTTATTGTAGAGACGAGGTCTCGCCAAGTTGCCCAGGCTGGTCTCAAACCCGCGAGCTCAGGCAATCCACTTGCCTCGGCCTCTCAAAGTGCTGGTATTACAGGCTGAGCCACTGAGCCTGGCCAACATTTCATACTTTTCATAATACTTCTGTATATCATATTTTATTTAGTTTTCATCAACACCTTTGTAAAACAGGCAGGGCAAGGAGGTGTTCCTGTTTTAAAGGGTAAGTTCTTGAGGCCTAGAATAGTTAAGATATGAGGTCTGATAGTTAAGTTTGTGAGCTCATCCTAGAAAAGGTACCACACACCTCATTGCTGATATCACTATGGTCACCTTCGAAGTACTCCCCTTGGAAGCTATACATTGAGGCCAGTGCCTAGTCTACCGCTCAAAGCAATTTTGAGCTGTTCTGAATGTTATCAAAATGTCTTCTTTTCAATATTCTTTTATCTTTGGGTCAAGAAAAAAGTCATTGGAGGTCAGATCAGGGGAGTAGGGAGAGTGTTCCGATACAGTTATTTGTTTACTGGTTAAAAGCTCCCTCACAGATAGTGCTGTGTGAGCTGCTGCATTGTCGTGATGTGAGAGTTTCTTTGGGACCATTTTTGCACACCCTTTCTCATGCCAAGATTTTCAGTTAAGATTGTCCTGTTTATCTATTGATGTTTATTTGCCCTGCTATGCTTCTCACAGTCAGCCAACGATTTTGACACAATTTGATGAATTTTTGCTGTTTTTGTCAGTGTACTTTACTGGTCGTCCTGACCTCTCTTCATCAGTGACACTTTTTTGTCCCTCAGAAAACATTTAATCCATTTGTACACTGCTGTTTTCTTCATGAAATTATCCCCATAAACTTGGACTAACATGTCCCTGATTTCACTTCCACTCTTGCCAAGTTTAACAGGAAGTTTAATGTTTGATTACTGCTCTAATTCAAACTCCAACATTCTCACGACGACTGCTCTGATTACCATTCCAGAAAAAGAGTTTCAAACTTGCTTTGATGCCTGGACTAGGCTGTGGTGTCCGTGCATAGCTTCTCCAGGGGAGTACTTCAAAGGTGACTGTAGTGATATTCAGCAATGTAGCACTTCTTCTAGGATGAGTTCATAAACTTAATTGTCAGACCGCATATCCCCAAGACATACACAAAGTTAATGTTACATCTGGGCTCAGTACCTAGGATTCTTGACTCCTTCTTGGGTTCTTTTGCTGTCATATGCTGATTATAGTAGCGGATTCAAGAACAAAGTAATGTATAGCAGATCGTCAAGGGGAGTAGTAATCTGCATATGAACCTGTGCTTGGCTTGTTTCAGTGTCTTTACTCTTATATTCTGTGTGGCTATGAGTATCTTTTGACACAGTCCCATCTGAATTCTACTGACATGATTAAGTAGCAGTGATGAAGAGTGAATCATCTGCTGGATGAACTGAGGAAATGAGACAGCAGGGGGTTGTTTGCTGCTGGTATTAAGCTAAAGGTCTTAGCTGAACGACTTCACTTTTGTGGTTTCGCCTAGAGATGAAGTAGTGTTTCTGTCTCCAAACTCAATACACCTCTGTGTTCTAGTGCTGTTGTGAGTGACATTTTAAGGAATTTCTGCAGGAGGCATACTTAATGAGAACATGTGAAAGGATTCGTGTTAAGTGCTCTTTACTGTCTTTTGAAAGGGGAATAGGAGGGTGAGGGATTAAGGGTTGGAAGGCAAGTGGTTTATTTGAATTACGAAGAGTTTCCTACTTACCATCACTAAAATAATGTTTTGAATTCAGTAAGGTGAAATTTAGTTTCATTGAAGTAATCAAACTTTTCCATTCTGAATGCTTGCTTCAGCAGAGAATTAGTTTAAATTTGATTAGGATGTCAAGGACAATTTGACTCGCCCCAGGTGAGGTCTGGCTTCTCTCCCATCTCATTCCAACATCCTGTTCTAGCTGCTGTGCTGTGCTTTCCTTACTGTGCTCATATCTGGTTGCTCTCCATAGGTCTACACCTCTGACCGCGTTTCCCTTCCTCTTTCTGGGACCTTATACACTTTGACTTTCAGGTTGTTTTGTTTCTATAGGCCACTCTTCTTGTGGGGTTTTATCCAGACATAGACTGTCCCCCTCTACCTGGTTTCTTTCTGCCCCTGCCCTCAGGAAGCAGTCTCTGGCCAAGGCTGCTCTCTGAAGGTTATGCATATTCCCAATCATGAGTCACGGGATGCAGGTGAACAAGCAAAGCTGAAAGCAATGTAGTCGTCAGTGTAACTGTAAACCCCATAAAGGAATGATTCTCTTTATGGCTTTGATTATAAGACTGCTGGCTGTACTGTCCTGAGGCGTGGATTCTTCACCTACCCGCCTCCTGTAAGGTTAATAAGCCAATGTGTCTCCTGGCGGAACCTCAGGATGATTTCTTTGGAACAGGTAAACATTATATGCAAGCCTTCTCAGATTTGTGGCTACTTCGTTACAATCATGAAGGCCAAGGGAAACCCTTCTAAAGGGTATGGGTCACATAAAGGGCTGTGCTGGGAAGCAATGACTTGAGGTGCATAAGAGTGAGGTTTCTGGGATCCGGCGGGCCCATTTATACCATGGCTCCTCCATTGGCTAGCTGTGCAACCCTGAGAAAATTGTTGACCTCTTCTAGTATTAGTATCCTCATCTGTCCCAATGGGGATCATAGGATCTCCCTCTTAAAGTGGCTGTCAGAATTAAGTAAGTTAACCTAGATAAAACACTTAGCACAGCAGATGACATATGATGAGGGCTCTGTGAATTCAGGTATAATTATTCTTGCTGTTGGAATTTTTGTGTGAGTCTGGGAAAATTGCTTTGCTTATTTGGACTTTGTTTTTTTTCACCTATGAAATGAAGGTACTGAGAAGGCATACTGCTTTGTGGACAATCAATGGACCCTATTCAGATCTGATTTATGTTAATGTCTGTTCCAAATACATCTGAGTTCTATACTTTTTTTTTTTTTAGCTCCATCTCCTGCAACCCAAGAAGCCTCTTGGTACTTTGTCGTCACTGAGGCCTTCCTTTGCTCATCTAAATGACTTGTCCCAGTGTCATATTCCTTTTGATTCTTTCAGATGACAGCTCACTTGGCAAGCAGTGTTTTGCAAATGTGCTCTAAATAACCAATAGGAATAGAGTTGGTGTAATGATTAAATAACTTTAGGTAGTATTTTAAAAAACTAGTAGGATCTTTATGATAAGATTTTTTTGAGTTGAGGTCTCACGGTCACCCAGGCTAGAGTGCAGTGGCATGCTCATGGCCACTGCAGCCTCAACCTGCCAGGCTTAGGCCATCCTTCCATCTCATCCTTCCAAATATCTGGAGCCATAGGTGTGCACCACCACATCTGCCTAATTTTTTGATTTATTGTAGAGATGAGGTCTTGCCATGTTGCCCAAGCTGGTCTTGAACCCCTGGACTCATGTAATCCTCTTGCCTCCACCTCCTAAAGTGCTAGGATTACAAGCATGAGCCACCATACCTGCACTTCTCAAATTTTCTACCAAAACTTGGGGGTTTAGATACAAGCCCCTAGTTGGTCCTCTCACTCCAGCTCCAATTATAAAATGTCTTTGAATGATCATATTTTATCTTCACATTCATTTACACTTTATATTTTATCTATACAATAGCCATGTTTGCTGTGATATTAAAATGTTTTAAATTATGTATCCGTTCTTCTTTAACTTCCCATCTGCTTAAGCTTCCAGTAAAATTGATGCCATATTTATCTCATGGCTTTGAGTATCTCTGATGACCTAATTTAGAATGGTAGGGTAATAAAAAGGAGTGGTTTTGCAGTTATGACTTCCTGGCACCTGGGAAAGTCTGTGAGGGAGACATTTTTTACTGTGATCAAATCGTTGTGGGAAGCTGACTTGGTAATATGGAAGATAGTTTTCAATTGCTATGAGTTTAAAGCTGAAATGATCACCAAAGATCCAGCACCTTTGAAAAAGGTTAATGGAAAAGCCCTTTCCTCTTAGAATATGTATGTGAAATTTAACATTCTAAATGTTCCCAAGTTACTATAATTTAACTTTTCTATATAACCTTTGGGATATGTGAAAATCTGGACTTGTGGAAGCCAACTTTTTTTCCTTCAAGAGTGGGGGCTTTCTCAGATTATCTTATGATCTCATCTGATCTTTGCTTGCAGTGGCAGGGTGACACGGTAAAAGGACAGTTAGGAGGCCTGACATCTTTTAGCTGTGGAGTCTACAGCAAATCATTTCTCCAAGCTTGACTCTCTTTACATAACGAGGTTTTGTGATTGCATTTATCTCTCAAATGAGATGAGATTCGTGGTTATATGTTCCTTCTCACTGCTGGTACTTGTCTGTCTATACTACTTGTTGCATTGAAATCATTTATGTGGTGTCTGTAACATTCATAGACTGTGAGTATTTTGCTCACAACTATAGACCGAGTATCCTCTACACTGCTTGGCACACAGTATTCATTCATTCCAAAGATATCTTTTTAATGCCTGCTAAATGGCAGATACTAATTTAGGTACTGGAAAATACAGCAGGGATATGTCAGGCAGGGTCCGTGATTTCATGGAGTTTAGATTCTTAATGCAGTCCTGTTCAATGTAACTTATTGTGATGATAGAAATGTTCTGTAGTGGGGAGGGGAGGCATACTTCATCAACAAGGGTTCTTGCATAATGAACATTTGTATACCTAACCCTGAATTGTATCCAACATCTTTAAATAAAAAAAAAAAAGAAATGTTCTGTAGTGTCTTGTTCGGTATGGTAGTCACTACACATGTGACGGTTGAACACTTGAGATGTGACTGGTGCGGATGAAGAACTGAGATTTTAACTTTGCTTATTTTTAATTTATTCAAATTGCTACAATGTCCAGTGGCTACCATATTGGACAACACTGTTCTAGATGACTAAGGGGTCAGAGACTGAGATAAAGAAGTGGATAAATAAACAAAGATTCACATAGTGATAAATAAAAAAGATTCACATAGTGATATGAACCAAAAAGAGGCAAAACAGGGTAATGAAATAGGAATGAGGAAAGTGCTTTTCCTAGGGAGGTTTGAGTTGAGGAGGCACCAATAAATGTAAAATAAATGAATTCCGAAGGTATAATTTTAAAAACTGCGCTACTTGATATTTTTGCCTTAATTGGTGACCTAGTTAGTGTTTTCCTTTTTTGGTGAACATATCCCAAACCTCAAATAAGCCCTTATGTTTCTCTTGTTTTATTAACTGCAAACATTTTTTTTCCCCTAGCCCGGAATTGTCTTCTCCAGTTCCTACTGATCTTACTTCAACATTGGGAGGTATGCTTTTGTGTCTTTATTCGCTTTTCTTTTTAAATTATTTATGGTTTAAGACAATCTTATAAGCAAGTATATTTTCCCAGTTCATATTTTAAAATATCAGATTTCTCTCTTTTTAAAGGGTCTCAAAAAAGAATAATTTTTTTTAAAAACCTGTTTTTAAGAAAAAGTAAATGTTTATCTATCATCTATCAATCATTGAGATGAGGTCTCGTTGTGTTGCCCTGGCTGGTCTTGAACTCCTGGGCCCCAGTGATCCTCCCACCTCAGCCTCCCAAAGTGCTGGGATTACAGGCATTCATCACTGTGCCTAGCCTTATAGAAAAAGTAAATTTTTAAAACTTATTTTATGGCATTATGTTGTAGTTACTGATGAATTCTTAATTGTTTAATATAAATCAGAACACTACTTAAAAGAATTATATGACCTAATGAATTATTTTAAGGCAAACTCTGTAACCACTACTAGTGTCAAATGGTAGAACCTTTTTAACTCCACCATTTGTCATTTTTGTCTGTGAGCATTTTCCAGAGTAAGGATTTTTTTTGTGTGTGTGTTGGAGTGCAGTGGCCGCTCCTGGCCACCGCAGCCTCGACCTGCTGGACTCCGGCGATCCTTCCACCTCAGCCTTCCAAGTAGCCGGAATTACAGGCATGCGCTACCACGCCCGGCTGATTTTTTGATTTATTGTAGAGATGAGGTCTCGCTGCCCAGGCGGGTCTCGAACCCGCGGGCTCAGGCAATCCACTTACCTCAGCCTCCCAAAGGCGCAGGATTACAGGCTGAGCCACTGAGCCCAGCTTGAGTAAGGATTTTTTAAAACTGCATTCAGTTGTGTGGTTTAACATGTTCCTTTAACCTTTCTATTTCTTATAAATTGGTTGTTGATTGATTGATTGGTTTATTTATGTATTTATTTTTAAAGCAGGATTTATTGAGAGTTCAGAAAAGCTCCCACAGTTGGAGGGGACCCAAAGAGATTTCCAGTTTCTTTGTTTTTAATGAAAAAAAGGAGGCACAAACTTCTCTGTGTTAGAAATTTCAAACATCTACAAAATAGTCAGAATAGCATGATAAGGTCCAGTTTCAACAATTGTTAATTCATGGCCATTCTCCAGCCTTCATCCATTTCCCTTCTCTGATAAAGTTACTTTTTTAGTATCTGTCCCCTTTACTAGATAGCTCCCTAGGGACAGGAACTTTGCGTTCCTAGAGTCTTGTGCAGGGCTTGGCATATGCTAGGTGCTCAATGCACGCTTGCTGAATGAGTCCTTATTTCTTGTTCTGGGAGGACACCATGCAAATGTGTCTTGAGGTTAGAATGCACTGAATTTCCAAGATGTTCAAGCATATGACTTATAGGAATGATTTTTGAAGTTAGTTTCTTATTTCCTGGTGGGAATTCTGACTTACCAGGCACTGAATTCATACATATGTTTTTGCTTTTTTCTTCAGATGCTGCTCCCAGCGTGGCCTCCCATGAAGATGCCTCGGAGAGCAGCTTCGAAAGGCCGGAGGAGAGTGTGAGTGATGCTCTGTTACTTAGTTTCTAACATGGAGAATAGGGATTAGCGTATATTCCATTGCTGGACTACGCATGACTTCATGTAGTGCCCTGTTATGGAAATGTCATAGATTTTAAAACTTGTACATTATAAAGAAACTGTGATTCCTTGGGAAGCTGAATTATGCTCTTATTGGTGATTTCTTGGTGAGACAGGGCTTCAAATTGTAAATGAAATGACTTGGGGCCTGGGAAACTGTCATCACAGTAAACCCGTGGTTTCTTGTGGACTCTGGGACATAATTTACTGTGGCGATTTTTGCCTATGTTCTTCTATCTTTTTGTTGTTGTTGTTGTTTTGTGTTTTTTTTTGAGTTGAAGTCTCACTTCATCGTCCAGGTTGGAGTGCAGTGGCACACTCACAGCCACCCCAGCGTCGACCTGCTGGACTCCAGCGATTCTTCCATCTCAGCCTTCCGAGTAGCTGGAACTGCAGACGCAGGCTACCACTCCCAGCTGTTTTTTATTTTATTGTAGAGGCGAGGTCTCGCCAAGTTGCCAGGTCTCAAACCCATGGGCTCAGGCAATTCACTCGCCTCAGCCTCTCAAAGCGCTGGGATTACAGGCTGAGCTACTGAGCCCAGCCTCTTCTATCTCTTAATAGACCAGTTATTAGTCTTTTCTTCTTCAGAGAAAAAGGATGTAGATTTTATGTTATTTCAAAATAAAAAAGCACATGCTTTTAAAATACACCATGATTGATAGGATCCTGTCCACTAAACATTGTTAAATCTTATAGCCAAGTCTCTATCACAAAAAATTACAGATTCACAAAAAAAATACCAAGAAGATGGAAGCATTTTGTTAGATATTTTGTTAAATTTTACATTTAAAAATTTGGAAGCTGGGCATGGTGGCTCACACCTGTAATCCCAGCACTTTGGGAGGCGGAGGCAAGAGAGTTGCGAACCCAAGGGTTCGAGACCAACTTGGGCAACTTGGCAAGACCTTCTCTCTACAATAACTAAAAATAATTAGCTGGGTGTGGTGGTACATGCCTGTGGTTCCAGCTACTTGGGAGGCTAAGGTGGAAGGATCATCTGAGCCCAGCAGGTCACGGCTGTGGTGGCTGTGAGTGTGCTCCAGCCTGGGTGGCAGAGTGAGACTCCAACTCAAGAAAAAAAAAATGGAGGGTCTCATAAATCCTTGGTTATTTAATATAGAGCCAACTCTGACAAATATATTCCCTGGAAAATGCAGTTCAGTTACCTTACACCTTCTCTTCCTGATGCGGACATTTTAACATATTTGAAATCAGGTTAAGTTGCTCCACTCTGCTTCTTCACCTTCCCTGTCACTAAACAAGGCTGGTGGCAACTTAGGATCCCTTGAGTATATACCTGCATCAATTTTACCCTAAGTACAACTGTGTGCCAAGTAGATGGTGCTTGAAAATGTTGGCACTTAATGAATATTTGTGAATGAATGAATACAAAGTGATACTGTAGTTCTGAACTACAGAATAACTCAATTTCCTGAGGTCAGCAAACATTTATAGAATGAGATCGTATTCACAATAAGAGAAATGAAGGAATTGTATGCACTCAGTTGCATACAAACATAATTGCATATTAATATCCAAAACAGAGCTGATTTAAACCAATTTATAAAACCAGTAGGAAAACAAAATGGCATAGAGATACCTAACAAAAATTAGTTTGTCTGTACCTCTAATTCAAAATGAAGTCCAAGGTACAGTTTTACAGTTCAGTTATTTTCCTAATACATTTTTCCTTCTACTCTTCTAGAGATGATATACTATATTTCTGTTTTGTTTGTAGCTACCCTATAAATTATAATATGCATTAAACTTCACAAAATTTAATTTTTTCAAAATTTTTGTTCTTATTCTGAGATTGTAGGAATATTAAAGCATTGTAATTCAAATGAACACCCTGCTGACTTATTTTTTGCTATTTTTTGGTGTGTTTTTGTTCTCTTTCCCCCTCTCTTTTTAATCCTACAGATTAGACTGTATTGTATTGATTTATACAGTTAAAGTTTGTTTCACATTTACCTAGATGTTTATGATTCTATTTTCTTAAAATTACTTTTTACATTTTAGACCACTCTTCTGGGATAACTTCCAGAAATATATACTTCTGAAATTACTTTAGTAAGAGTCTCTCACTGTTCTATCTCAGTTTTTGATCATGCAAATATTTCTTTATCATCTTCTTATTCTAGAAAGATATTTATCATCTTCTTATTCTAGAAAGAATCTGTATTCAATTCTGGATTGAGTTGCTAGTCAAGCTTTTATTTTCCTGCCTTCTGAATTCTGTTGTTGCTACTGAGAACTGAACTATTAGTTCAGTTGCCACTTCCTTGTGTGCAATTTGGTTGTTTTCTTTGGCTACTTTTAAGATATATGCACACACACGTATATATACACATTTACAGATGTGCATTTGTATTTTGGATTATGCAGTTTCACAAAAATGGATATAAGTGTGCATTTATTGCACTTTAGATTTGCTGCATTTCCTTGCAAGGCTTTATGTCCTTAATACATTCGAAGACATTCTCAGCTGTTACCTCTTGCAACTAGATATACATCTGACCTCCTCATTTTACCTCTCATGTCTCTTAACTCTTTAAGAACTTTTATTTCTTTGTTTATGTTGCATTAATTCTGTCTTTCAGTTCACTCATTCTTCTTTCAGTTTAGTCTATATTGTTCAAACTGTCCATTGGGTATATAGCATCTTTGCTTTATTTGGGAGTCTTTGATCTGATGTTTCAACATGGATGAACCTTCTACTTTGCATTCTTATCCCTTTGCAGGGATTAAAACTAAGGCTTGACCACAAAGGATCAGTATATGCTCCATGGAAGCTACCACCTCCAATACTGAATCATCTCTCTGGGTTTCTGTAATCTATCTTCTTTGACACCTTGGGTTTTTTTGTTGGTTCGTTTTCTAATTTTCTTGCAAAACAACTATGCATTAAAGCCATTTAAAAATGTATTCAGCATTTTAGGTGTTCTTCAGCAGTAAGATTACTTAAGATATTTATTTTATAATTGATATTGCTATTGCTATTACTTACTATGACAGTAGTATGATGCAGTTACTGGAAAAACAAGACCAAACTAGTAAAAGCTAATACAACTTTAGATTGCTTTAACAGAAATAAAGAGTTTACTATAAGTGAGGTGGTAATTCTACCATATTTTAATTGGTTAGACAATTAAATTGGGTGCCACACTCTAAGAAAGACATTAAGAGCCGGAGAAGTATCTGGAGGAGAGGAACTAGAGAAAAGTCAGGGAAGACACGGTAGCTGCCTGTGTATATTTGAAGGACTCTCTGGGACAGCAGTTTTTATATGTGTCCAAGATTAAAGAATCTGGATCAATGGTAGAGCTTGTAGGATTCAACTATAAGTAGAACTTTTAGGGTTTAGTATTAAGAAATTTCCAACCCTGAGTGCTTTTAGAAGTATAATAGTCTGCCTTTGAAAGACATGTTTCTTTCTCATCAGAGCCATTTAAATTGATGAGAAGCAATTGCCCGGGAGAGTACAGAGAGAGTTCAGATATCAGAGGGATGGTGGGATCTGGGAGGTTCTTTACCGGTCTGGAGTTTTGAAGGTCTTGAATTATATGATCCATCAGGGATGAGAAGTAATGCAGTGGAAAGAAAACTCCCCATGTTCTGCTCCTGACTCTGCAGTTGGCTTGCTGTGACTCCTTAGGTGGTCTTCCATCCTGTTCATTTCCTGGTTTTCCTGTGTTTCAAAATGGAGGCCCTTGGATTAGATCAGCTTGGGTGTATTTTGCATGCAGCAGCTCTTACTGTAGTGTTCTAGTGGTGATATTCTACTTCTCTCATTCCTCCTCCCTTTATTAGTTGGAATTACTCTGTCAGAAACTGTTGCCACCCGGCATGGTGGCTCATGCCTGTAATTCCAGCACTTTGGGAGGCAGAGGCCAGAGGATTGCCTGAGCTCAAGGGTTCAAGACGAGCCTGGGTACCTTGGCAAGAACTCGTCTCTACAATAAATCAAAAAATTAGCTGGGATGGTGGCTCATGCCTGTGATTCCAGCTACTTGGAAGGCTGAGGTAGAAGGGTTGCCTGAGCCCAGCTGGTCAAGGCTGCAGAGCTGTGAACAACGTGCTACTGCGCTCCAACCTGGGCGACAGAGTAAGACTCCAACACACACACACACACACACACACACACACACACACACACACACACACACACACAGAAAGAAACTGTTGTCGCTTCATTTGTTTACCCAATCACTTATTTATATCAGTATAGATAGATTCATGGGTTATTTATTTTATTCTTTGGGTTGTAGCCAATATTTATTTTGTTGCTTACATTATTTAAGCTTTGGCCACTGGAAAGCTTGGATTTGAACACTGCAGAGTACAAAAAGTTTGCTGAATATGGTTTTAGATTCCACATAGCAATTAACTTTTAAGAAATTACCGTTTGTTGGGTCTGGTGTAGTATCAAAAACAAATTTTCACAATTATTTGAAAAGGCTACGAATATACTCCTTCCCTAGCATATTTCTTTGTGGTCAGATTTTTTCATGTAGCTAAAACAGCATATTGCAACCAATTAAATGGAGGGACAGTTAGGAGAATCAGCTGTCTTCTAATAAGCTAGACATTAAAGAATTTGCAAAAATATAAATTATGTCATTTTTCACACTTAAAAAAAAAAAGAGACAGGGTCTTACCCTGTCACCCTGTCACCCAGGCTGGATTACAGTGCCGTGACCAAAGCTCACTGCAGCCCTGAACTCCTGGGCTCAAGTGATCCTCCCATTCCAGCCTTCCAAGTAGCTAACACTCCTACTAATTTTTTTTTTGTAGCTGAGTGTTTTGTTTATTTTTACATGTAATGGGATTATTATTATTTTTAAATAAACAAATTATTTTTAAAATTTCTCTTTTAAATGATTGCTTGGTAAATATTTATAGGTATAACATACCCAAATACCTCATTAATTTTTAAGAATTTCAAGGGGCTCTAAGACCAAAACGTTTGAGAACTATCCTTCTAGACTATATTTAGATGATGATTAAAAATAGAGTCAACTCCTTTTTGATTCACTTTGATGGTTTCCTGTGAAAAATGTTTTACCTTCCTCTGAACTGGTTAATGTGTGTTTGAAGGAATGTACAAATGCATAGTTATTTTAACATTAGCCTGTGTCTTGAAGTTCACCCAATTTGTCCTGAAGTCAACTACTATATGAAGGTCATCATCAGAAGTTGCCTTTAGACCAGTGTCTGACACATTGTAGGCAATCGATAAATGTTGATTGAATGAATAAACATTGGCATTTATTGTTTTTTCTCTAAACATCCAGATTAGCAATGAAATTGAGACTGTGGTAGAAGAATCCACAAAACCAGCAGCTGAACAAATTGCAGAATTCAGTATTCACCTTTTGGGGAAGCAATACAGGGAAGAACTGCAGGATCCCTCCAGCCTCCACCACCAGCACCTCACAGAGGAGTTTATTTCAGAGGTAGGTGATCTGTTGTTTGTTTGACTTTGAGTACACAAGACAGTTTTCTGGTTGTTGATGTAGGTTTTCATATTCACAATGCTGTTTAAAGGTAGGTTTTGGGATTCATGCTGTTTGTCTACTTGGTTCCTGGGGTGGTCACTTAGCCATTTTTCCAGAAAGCTCTGTGAAAAGTTCACAGAAGGACACATGATTCTTTCATAGAAAGAAAAGTCTTGCCATCTGCTGACAAATAAATGCTACTTCCAACTTTTGCTGCACAGCCAAAGAAGAATATATTCTATAGCATGGTTTTGACTTGACAATATTTTTCTTCTTTGAGAAACTACATACAGTGTATTGTTTCTCTTAAGGGAACATCAAACTTAACTTTAAACAATTTCGCCTTTAGTATTCTTTTTTTTCAAATAGAAAAATGTTAATAGTTAATACTTAGGTAATACCTGATACAAAGTTCAGAAGCACAAAAGGGCATCCAAAGAGAAATAAATTTTCTTCCTATCTCTGTTCTTTGTTTGGAGATATTTTTTAAAAGGCAATTTTTAAAAAATTGTGGATTTGACCATTTCTAACTTTACTTTCTTGAAAAATTCTTTATGGACTTAAATTTAAGATTCTCTCAGTTGAAAATGATCCATTGACCCCCTTCTATTTTGCCTTTGCTCTTGTGTAATAAGGCATTGAATGCCCACTTACTCCTGTTTATCTGATTACGGGGCACATCATTTCTTCCTGTTTATTTTTTCCTATTCCTTCTTGATGAGATTCTTTGTGGCCAAGTTTGTCAATTTCATTACCCTGGATTAATTTCCTAGACACTGTGCCCAGATGGGAAATAAAAATGTACATCTCTCAGCCAAACAGCATCACTGCAGTCATCAGACATGGAGAGTGTAGGCCAGACAATCCATTTTCCTAGCGGTGTGGCCAAGTTGCAAGACTGTATGGTATGTGGAAGAAATGTCAGCCAGGCCAGTGGCCACCTGGCATCAGATAGTGTCTTGGGTTGGCTGTCTGGTTTTTCTCTGCCCTTTGATTAAGGAACCTTAATACGCCTTTGTGTTTGGGCAGACAAGTGTGTGGAATGACTACAGATTTAGAGAAAATTCAATAAACACTTAGAAAAACATCTCCAGCAGGGACTTTATGAGGTAGGTAGCAGTCGAGTTGAGGTGATTTGAGGGTGATGAAGAGTCTAGACCGACCATGAAGCACCTTCTTCTCTGGCTGAGCGCCCTATGTCCACCCACCTCCCCGCCCCATCACCTTGCCTGGAATGAAATGTCTACCAACAGCCACTTTGTGTGGAACAGGAAAGGCAGGGTCATATTTTAGACTGAAGGGGGCCTTCCAGCTTGTTCCCTTCAAGACGTAATCACATGGAATTTTCTCTCAGCTTCTCTAGGTATTATTAGAAGACAGAAAGCCTACTTGGAGAGGATGGGTTTTAGAAACTATTATACTTTTTTTTAAAAGATGAGGATAAGGTAAGAGGAGGAAAAGGTGTGATGAGCTTGGGACAACACAAAGTATATCAGAGAGGGTAGGTTGGTGTGATGGGCTTGAGAGTGCTGGTACCTGAGAACAATCCCAATGTCAATGCAGTGTCCTTGCATAGTGCTTTATGCTCTACAGGTTGCTTTCTGTCCGTTTGCTCACAGAGGCCATGTGGAGAAGCATCTCCATTTTACAGACGAGGCCCAGGAGGTCAAATAACTCATTCATGGTCATTTCAACCTCTCTAGGAGTTGAAGAGAAAATCCTATTCCCTGCTGCCTCCAAAGTGCTCCTTTTTAAAAAGTGTATTTTTAATTTTTATTTTGAGTCAGAATCTCACTCTGTCACCCAGGCTGGAGTGCAGTGGCAGGATCACAGTCACGGGTTTACTACAGCCTCGACCTGGCCTCAGATGATCTTTCCACTTCAGCCTCCTGGATAGCTGGGATGAGACTACAGGTGCACCACCACACCTGACTAATTGTTTGATTTTTTTTTTTTTGTAGAGATGAAGTCAAGCAACCCTTCTACCTCAGCTTCCCAAAGTGCTGGGATTACAGACATGAGCCATCATGCCTGGCTTAATGCTCCTTTTAAAATTTAATTTAATTTAATTTTAAATACTCTACAGAGGCCCTTTCATTTTATTTATTTATTTATTTTTTGAGTTGGAGTCTCACTCTGTCACCCAGACTGGAGTGCAGTGACACGCTCCTGGCCACTGCAGCCTCAACCTGCTGGGCTCCGTCGATCCTTCTGCCTCAGCCTTCCAAGTAGCTGGAACCACAGGTGTACGCTACCACGCCCGGCTAATTTTTGATTTATTGTAGATATGAGGTCTCGCCAAGTTGCCCAGTCTGGTCTCGAACCTGTGGGCTCAGGCAATCCACTCACCTCAGCCGCCCAAAGCTCTGGGATTACAGGCTGAGCCACCGAGCCCGGTTGAGGCCCTTTCATTTTAATTCAAGGAAGGATTTATAGTGAATTTCAGTTTTCTCAGTCTTAGTCTCAAATCTAAAACATATTTACCATGAGGCAGGGGAAAGAGAAAGAGGCAGTGTAATTCAGTGGGAGGAACATGGGCTTTGGTGTTAGAAAGATTTGGGGTTGAATAATTTCTGATTCAGTCACTCTCCAATTGGGTGATCCAGGCCAAGTTAGTTGAGATATAATAGTCTGAGTTTTCTCATCCATAAAATTAGGATAATATGCATATCTTGGGATTTTGCTGGGACTTAAATAATATTGCAGAGTACCAGACATATAGCAGTCACTCTATGCATCATATTGATTATTAATGTTGATGCTAATAAAGTAAAATTATTTCTTGCAACTGGAGCCCTGTGTAGTACCCAACTGGATGTGACAAATTAGAATAACTATACACATTAACTCTCAAGAGATGGCAAAGCCTAGGCTGGTGGGGGAGGTTAGTAATAATGTTAACATGCAGTTGTATAGCATTTTTCAGTTAATGGATCACTTTTAGGTACATTCATTTTAATATTATAAAAACTGATGTGGTAGGTAGTCAGAACAGTATTCGTTCTATAAAAGAAGAACACAGTATCCTAATTTTATGGATGAGAAAACCGAGACTATTATATTTCAACTAACTTGGTCAGGATCACCCATTTGGAGAGTAACTGAATCAGAAATTATTCAACCCCAAATCTTTCTAACACCAAAGCCCATGTTCCTCCCACTGAATTACACTCTTTCTCTTTTGCTAAAAGCAGAGCTGAGACTGACCCTCAGTCCTCTGATTTCTGATTCGGTGGATTCCACCTCCCCATTCCCTTACTGTAAGAATTTTAACACTTCTCTCTTTCAGAGAGTAAAGGGCAAATTTATGTATCCAGAAAGTTTCATGGGTTTGGACTCTTTATTAAGGCATGAAGATCTTCAGTGAAGCAAGGTTAAAAAAAAAAAATCCCAGTCTCCTGATTATCTGAGGATTTGGTTAAAAGCAGAAGCCCCGAGATGTTGCCAAAGTTCATGAACTTACTTCCTTTGTTCTGATATTGACCCCTAGTGACCTATCTGGAGAGGTTGTCACCTTCTGAAATGTTAGATATTAAATATCCAATTTTGTTAAAATATGTATTTGTGCCTCACCTGATTGTTTTTATATCTTTAGTCCAATCTAGCATTATTTGTTCACCCTCCAGTCACTAAGCTCCTATGGAGTTACATGACTGGATTTTAAGACTCAGTGATAAAACTGGTTCCTGCAGAGTTGATGCTCATAAGTTGATTTTTTTTTCCGAGTTGGGATCTGACTCTGTCACCCAGGCTTGGAATGCAGCAGCGTGATCATGGTTCATCGCAACCTTGACCTCTTGACCTCAGGCAATCCTTTCGCCTTAGCCTCTTGAGTAGCTGGGACTATGGGCATGAGCCACTATGCCTGGCGAATTTTTTGTAGAGATGGGGTCTTGCCATGTTGCCTGGTCTCAAACTCCTGGGCCCATGCAATCCTCCTGGTGCTGGGGTTACAGGTGTGAGCTACCACACCTGGCCTTATAAGTTGATCTTCTAAGTAACTGAGTTACCTGACCACTGCTGCATGACTTCTTTTGTGATGAGTAGTCATCAAGGCCTCTCTTCTGGGCCTTGTAATGTTGAATTCATGTGTTGTAGGGACAGGAAACAGATGCAGCCAGGCACTTTCACATTTGCAGAAAATAACCACTAAACTGTTTGTCAGTGTGTGTGTGTTGTGGCTGAGTGTCTAGTCCAAACAATAACAATTTAAAATGCTATTACAGCTTCTTTTGAAACAAAATTTTTTTTCCCACATTTCATCGCATAAGGAAAAAACGGTGCTTTGCTAATAAGTATGCCTTTCATAATTAGAAAAAATTAATATTAAAGCATAATAAAATGTCCAAAGCTAAAATGGCAAAGGAAAATGTGGCAGTGTTGGGGCAAAAATGATTTTCTAGCATTGTAGCTATTGCAGTGTTTTTGCTTTCTGATCCATGTGTGTCTATGTATATGTGCAAGCTTCTAATAGTTGTAAACAGTACACTTTTTATTCTACTCTTAAAAGCATCATTTTCTATATACTCTTTCACATTTCTACATAGTTGTGATTTTTTTTTTTTAATTTTTAACAGGTTGAAAATGCATTTGCTGGGTTACCAGGCTACAAGGAAATTCGCATACTTGATTTTAGGTAAATAGACTTATCCTAAAAATACACATACTTGGTAGCATTCTTTTTCCCACATAGAATAGTTTTTGTGTTTATCATATACATCCTAGCAACAAATGATTCGAATGCTGTAACTCAATGTGCTTTCTGGTAAATTGGTATACTTGATGCTAGCTTTTCAGGTGAGGAAACTGAGTTAGAAAAATGCAAAATAATATATTCAAGAAGAAATACTCGGTATGGAGTTGGGCCAGGATAAGAACTTGGGAAATCATGTCCCCAGTCTGCTACTGGCAAATTACACCATTCTTATCTGGCACTGATGGGAGACTAAAGTCAGATTAGATGTGGCCTCAGGTCCTCCTGAAACTTGTGGTGATTTGGACATCTTTGTGGAAGGCCTCTTTGGAAGGGATACATTAGTCCTCATTTCAAACACAAGAGTTCTGAGTGGACCAAAGAGACCTCTTTTAAAGACATTTCTTCCTTGCTTTTCTCACAGCATAATACATGTGAACATTTATTGAGTGAATACTTTACTCTGGGCATTTCACATTCCTGAGCTCACTTAATCGCCAACCCTCTCAGGTTAGATTTTTTTTTAAGAAAGCAGGATTTATTGAGAGGACAGAAAAACTCCCACAGTGGGAGGGGACCTGAAGAGGTTGCCCTGGATAGATATTTTTAATACTCATTTTGTAGAGGAGGAAACAGGATGAAATGACTGAAAGATTTTTATTTTTTATATTTATTTTATATTTTTTAAAGTTGGAGTCTCGCTCTGTCACCCAGACTAGAGTGCAGTGGCCGCTCCCAGCCACTGCAGCCTCGACCTGCTGGGTTCCAGTGATCCTTCTGCCCCAGCCTTCCTAGTAGCTGGAACTACAGGCATGCGTTACCACGCCCGGCTAATTTTTTTGATTTATTGTAGAGATGAGGTCTCACCAAGTTGCCCAGGTGGGTCTCAAACCCACAGGCTCAGACAATCCACTCACCTTGGCCTCCCAAAGTATGGGATTACAGGCTGAGCCACCGAGTCTGGCTATTTTTCATATTTTAAAGATGTGGGGTACAATTCAAGATTAGGTATACAAGTGGACATCATACAAGCAAAGTTTGGGCCTCCCTTTGGTCCCCACTTTGTCTGGTTTGAGATCAGTCACCCTAATTGGTGTTGTGTCCTTCCCCCACCCCAGCAGTATCCCACTACTACCAGTGGAAAGGGATGACATATTAAGCCAAAGTCCAAGAGCTTGTAAACTGGGGCAGAAGAGGAATTTTGAAACAAAGTGATTGACTTGTTAGCTCTTGCTCTGAATCTTCATGCTGGACTCAACACTGGGACTTAGATGACAGCTATGGCACAGAGATTGGATGCAAGGGAGCATGAGTGGGTCCACTGTGCTGTCTGGCAACGTAATTATCATAATGAACCATGCCACCATCACCACTTTGGCATGTTCTATCTAGTCAGAACTTCTGGGTTTACCAGGAATAGCAGAAAACATTTATATGGCATTTACAGCGTGCCAGGCTTTATATGTACTCTCTCTCTTCTTTAATTCCAGCCTCAATGTTATAAGATAGTTATTATCCAATAGGGGAACCAGAGCACAGGGAATTTAAATAATGTTCCCAAGAGTGCTCAGCTAGTTGGTGGTGCAGGCTTAGTTAAGAGAGGCCTGGCAGGATGGTTTGACCCCCTGCCTACTCTCACACCATGCCAATCTCTCAGGTCAACCTTAGCAGTTTTCACCAAATGCTGCCTCCAGCCATGAGGTCAGATGAGAGCCAGCGAATGTGAGGCCCCTGAAGACCTCCCGGGTCTGGCAGCAGATGAAGGGCAACACGGCCTTTGGAGCCAACTCTCCTGGCTTCTGGTCCTGCCTCTGCACTTCTGGCTGGATGCTTTTGGGTGTATTTCCAGGACTTCTCATTTGTATAAAAAAGACAATTTCCTATTAATCCTACTTTATTAAAAATGATTTTGAAATACTTTGAGCATTTAGCTTCTTTGTTCCTTAGTTTCTATACCTGTATTGGGTGATACTCATCAATTTTAATGAAGATTAAACAAATTAATTTTTGTAAAATGCTTAGCACAGTTCAAGTTCTATTTAAGCATCTGCTACATAATATAATATTTAATATTATATTAAAGTTGTGAAATAGTCTATAGTCTATAGTCAGTCCTGACATTTACCCTACTCTTAACAGTACCATCTGATTTTAATACTACATTATACATCGTTTCCCAAAAAAGAAGGTTCCCATTTTTCTTAATGCCAACCACTGAAGACCTCTGCTGATTTACTGAAAACAATTTTCTTATGAGGAGATAACCAGATGTGTATAGTGTAAAGGTACTTTTAAACAAAGTTTAAAAGAGGTTAAAGATCACTGGATTAAAAATAGAATCTATTTCACACCTTTGCTCACTTCCTTAAATCTATAAGAATTTGTCACTATCTGATACTATGTAAGCATTTTCATTTAAGGAAGGATTTCAAAGAAAATCAGAGGAAATTTATGAAGAATGTGTACTTTGAGAATGATGTGATGGTAATTACTATCTCAAACTCTGTTTAACATTTTCAATTTTTATTTTCAGGTCCCCCAAGGAACATGACAGGTAGAGTACTTCTTGGCACTTTCTGTACAGTCCACTGAATTAGGGGGTAATTTAGTAAATATCACAGACCCCAGCTCCAGGGGAGCATGATTCAAGTCTTATGTCAGTTTCCGTATCACTGTTCAGCTCCGTACAGATCAGGGATCAGGTAGTAAAGGATTTAACTTTGTAAGCCATATGGTCTCTGTTACAGCCACTCAATTCTGCCACTATCAGTGAAAGTAGACATAGGCAATGTATTGGAAATGGGTGAGACTTGCTGTGCTCCACTTTATTTATGGACATTGAAATCTGAGTTTCATATAGTTTTTCTGTGTCACAAAACATTCTTATTTTTAAATTTTTTCAACCAGTAAAAAAGTGTAAAATCCATTAATTCATGGATAGTGGGTTAGTGTTAGTTCACAGGTCATAGTTTTATAGACCTCTGTTATAGACTGTGACCAACAAGTACTTTTAACTATTGTGTTACACCTAATTTAAAATAACTTGCAATTATGTAAATACTTTCAGGTACACTGCATCTATCAATAATATAATCAAGTGTCTCTTTAGGCAGTAAATGAAGAAGAGAAAGCAGATCTTTATAATAGTACATGTACAAAAAATAACTGCTCTCTGGACTTTCTTAGAAGAAGCATAATATAAAAGCATAATCAATACCTTTATGGAGATTGCTTGTCATTTCTGCCATTGGATTCCAAATTTACTTAAAATTCACTTTCACTTGGAAGATTGATAAGTTTAACATAAAATTTATGAAGCAAATTCATTGACTAACTATAGATATGTTTAGAGATATAGTACTACTTCTCCATTATAATATATTCAAAAGGGTTTTCTGACTTCCTAATTTTTATTTACATTATTTTAACAAGTATTTGTTAAGTACCTAGTAATTGGGTAAATCTTGCATAGGAAAATAAATATCTCTTGGTTTCCACACTCTAGGATCACACAGTCTAATGAAAAGTGCTTTCAGAGACATGCCAAGTGGTGTTTTTTTAAGTTACTTTATCTTCTTATATCCCTGTGGGATAGTAAAAATGAGAATTAATATTCACTTTCCTTTTGGAGGTGAGGAAATGTTTGCCTCAGAGAGGCAATATGACTTGCCATAAGTAATAAAACTAGAAGGTATCACATATTTCTACCTAGGCAATTGGAACTTGGGTTTCTGTACTTTTAGTGTATGTAAACTGCTCTGTATGTATATATTATAGTGATATGTGTTGATAGTCTGCACTCAACCAAAAGACCTGACTGTTTAATTGCTGCTTTTTTGGAGTGATTAGAATGTTAAAACATCCCAAACTGGGCAAGGTAGCTCATGCCTATAATCCCAGCTACTTGGGAGGTGGAGGTGGGAGGATTTCTGGGAGCCCAGGAGTTTGAGTCTATCCTGTGCAACATAGTAAGATCTCATCTCAGTACAACCAAAAAACCAACCAATCAACCAACAAACAAAGAAACCCAACACAAATTTTGGTGTTAAGACAATGATCAAAAGATAGGATAAGCTTCTGCAGGGATACAGGCGACCATTCAACATAAAGTCATTGGGTTTTATGATAGAATTGTTTTTTATTTAAAAATATTTTTGTAAACTTTTTATTTTGACATTAAAGACTCACAGGAAACTGCAAAAAAAAAAAAAAAAAAGTCTGAGGAGATCCCATGTACCTTTAACCAAATTTTCCTCAAAGGCAACAACTTGCACAACTGTAGTACAATATCACAACTAGAAAATGGATATTGGTACTATCCACAGAGGTCATTACAGTTTAGCCAGTTTGTTATGTATGCACTTGTAAGTGTGTGTGTGTGTTCTGTTTAATTTTATATGTGTATATTTGTATAACCACCAGCACAATCAGGATCCAGAACTTTCTATAATCACATGGCTCCCTTGTGGTATCCCTTTAAAGCCATAGCATCCTCCATCCCTAACCAGTCAGCCACTACTCTGTTTTCCTTCTCTATAATTTTGTTATTACACAAATATTATATAAATGGAAACATACAATAGGTAACCTTTGAGTGCTAACTTTCTGTACTCAGCATAATTGCCTTAAGATTCATCCAAGCTGTTCCTTTTTATTGCTGAGTAGTAGTCCACAGCATGGATGTCCCCAGTGAGAGACATCTGGACTGTCTCTAGCTTTTGGTTATTATGAGTAAGGCTGCTTTGAACATTTGTGTTCAAGTTCTTGTATGAACATACAATTTTTTCTGTGGGACAAATGCCCAAGAATGCAATTGCTGGATTGAGGGTTGAGTAGATGTTTGGTTTTACAAAACACTGCCAAACTGCTTTCCAGAGTGGCTGTACAATTTTAGATTCTCACCAGCAAAGTTGGAGTGACCCAGAATCTCCACACCCTGGCCGACATTTTGTGTTGTCACTGTCTTTTATTTTAGTCATTTTGATGTGTGTATAAAGAGAGATTTATTTTTTTCTCCTCTTTATTTTTAAAAATTGATGTACTAATTGTACATATATTTATGGAGTGCACAGGGATGTTTCAATACATGTAAAGTTTAGTGATCAGATCAGGGAAATGAACACATCCATCGTCTCAAGCAGTTATCATTTCTTTGTGTTGGAAACATTCAGTATCCTCCTTGGAGCTATTTGAAACTGTATATTATTGTTAATTATAGTCATACTATAGTGGTATAGAACACAGTAACTTATTCTTCCTAGATACTGTAATTTTGTACCCTTTGATAAATCTCTTCCTACCTCTTCTTCCCCATAACTTTCTCAGTCTCTGGTGTCCTCTGTACTACTTTTTTCTTCTATGAGATCAACTTTTTTTTTAGCTTCCTTATATGAGTGAGAACATGGGGTGTTTAATTTTCTGTTCCTGTAATATATTTCACTTAATGTCCTCCAGTTCCAACCATGTTGCTGTGAATGACAGGATTTCCTTCTTTTTATGGCTGAATAGTATTGCATTCTATTATACATATGTGTGTGTGTGTGTGTGTGTGTGTGTGTGTGTGTGTGTGTGTGCTGATAGACACCTAGGTTGATTCCATATCTTTGTTCTTGTGAATAATGCTACAATAAACATGGGGTGCAGCCTCTTCAGTATACTAATTTCCTTTCTTCGTGATAAATGCCCAGTATTGGGATTGCTGGAATTAGTTGTAGTTTTGTAAGGACTCTCCATATTGTTCTCCATTGTGATTGTACTAGTTTACATTCCTGTCAACAGAGTGTAAATATTGCCTTTCACTGCATAGCACTGGCTATGTTTTGTCTTTCTGATGACAGCCTGCTGTGGATGTGGGTGGGGAGCACACACCTTATACTCCTACTTTGGAACAATGCAGTATGTGAATTCCCAGCAACTGGGCTCAGGGCTTGTAGTAAGGACTGTAGGCGTTTGTGGTGGCAATGGGCTGGTGAGCTTCTTCTGCTTACCTCCCTCCCCCACCCCTCCACTTCCCTCCCCACCCCCGCCCACAAGGGGAAGTTCCTCCTGTCTCTGGGCTGATCCAAACCAGGTGGAGATGGAAGTGCAGAGGCTGGGTGTCTCCATGCTGTCCCCTGGGTACCACAGGTGCCTATTCCCCCCTGCACTCCAGTGCTCTCCCTTCAGCTCTCCAGCCAAACGCTAGCTGTTTATCTATTGCCTTCATCCTTGTGTGTGTGTGTGTGTGTGTGTGTGTGTGTGTGTGTGTGTGTGTGTGCACGTGCGCGCGCGCATTGGGGTAGGAGGGTGCGTACCAGGTGTCTCCAGTCAGTCATCTTGTTTGTGCTACTCAGAATTGGTTTTTGTTTTTTTTTTTGAGTTGGAGTCTCACTCCCTCGCCCAGGCTGGAATGCAGTGGCACGCTCATGGCCACCCCAGTGTCAACCTGCTGGGCTCTGATGATCCTTCTGCCTCAGCCTTCCAAGTAGCTGCAACTACAAACACATGCAACCACGTCCGGCTATTTTTAAAATTTTATTGTAGAGACGAGGTCTTGCCAAGTTGCCTGGGCTGGCCTCGAACCTGCAGGTTCAGGCAATCCACTCGCCTTGGCCTCCCAAAGACTCCCTGGGACTACAGACTGAGCCAGCAAGCTTGGCCTAGAATTGTTAACTTAGGAACGGCTTTCAAAATTTGTTCAGTGTTGTCAGGAATTAGACAGTTGATGGAATGTACTTGCAACTTTTTAGTATACGTAAATTTAGAGTTATGTATGAATGAATGTAACACACAAGTCTATTTCTAGAGTATATGACATGTCCTTGCCCCCCTTCCCTCATTCCAGAAGCATTTATATACATATGAAGTTTTCTATTTGCTCTGCACCTCTTTCAAAATGCACTCATTATGTTAAGTTAGTAGGTAGGGCCCATTTGAAGTGAATCAACAGCATAGCCAACCAGTATACACAATTTATAAATTTAGCTCCAGGCTTTGAAAGTGTATACCACTGAGACTAAAAGGAACTCAAACATGCAGAAAGGAAAAAAACAAACAGCCCCATAATAAAGTGGGCACAAGACGAATAGACACTTCTCAAAAGACATATAAGCAGCCAACAGACACATGAAAAAAAAAATGTTCAACTTCACTAATCATCAGAGAAATGCAAATCAAAACCACATTGAGATACCAACTAACCCAGTAAGAATGGCAATGACTAATAAAACAAACAACAACAGATGTTGGTGAGGATGTGGAGAAAGGGAACGCTTCTTAACTGTTGGTGGGTATGTAAACTAGTTCAACCTCTATGGAAAAGTGTGGTAATTCCTAAAAAAACTAGAAAATAGCCTTCCATATGACCCAGCAATCTCCCTTCTGGAAATAAACCCAGAGGAACTTAAATCACTCTACAAAAAAGATACTTGCACACACATGTTTATTGCAGCACTATTTAAAATAGCACAAACATGGAACCAACCATGCTGCCCATTGAAACTGGACTGGATAAAAAAATTTGGTACATATACACGATGGAATATTATGCAAACATAAAGAACAAATTTATGAACTTTGCTGCAACATGGATGGATTTAGAGTCTATAATATTCACTGATCTATCACAGAAAAAAGGAACTGAGTACCACATGTTCTCACCCATAAGTGGACCCTGAACATCTACCATAATACTATAAGGCAAGGATTGGCAGTAGCCGGAAACTGCCAGAGGAAGGGGTTGGGGCATATGATGTTAATAAATGTACCTGATCCCAAACCAGGCAAAATGGGGACCAAAAGGAGGCCCAAATTTTACCTGTACCATGACCACTTGTATACCTAAACCTGAATTGTATCCCACATTTTAAAAATAAAATAAATTTTTAAAAATGTGTATACCTACTTTCTAGAAGTGCTATAGAAGAAGAGATGTCTGAGTTTCTCTGAAATATCCATATTTTGGTTGATCTTGATGAGATATGATAGCACTATTTTTAATTTTAAAAATATATTGTCAAACAACCAATCAGGGCATTTGAGGTGAGGGAATAGAAAAGGGTGAACTTCACCTCCATGTGACCGATGTCTCTGGAAATAGCCGTGGGACACAGAAACTCTCCTCTGCACAGCAGCTATTTCAGTCCAGTTCAGAAGATGAAAGATGGTGATTTAGTGGTGGTTGGTCAACTCGGAGTTGCTGAGTGTGGAGAGCCAGCACAGCTTGCTTTAATCAGATGCTGTTTTGTCTACCAGTTTGTATTCTTCTTCTTGTGTACTTCCTTGGCCTCTTGGCATTCTTTTATTCTGTCCCTCATCCTGAGACATCTTGGTACTCCATTTATCATGCCAGGACTCAGTCTGTTCTGGGTTGCAGTGAAGTTCTTGGCCCTGAGAATAGATGGTTTCCTGGTCTTTCATGCATTTCTGTGAGCTTTCTTTCCAAGACACAAACGTGGTGATAAATTGTAGCATCTCACTGAGGTATTTTATCTTCCTTAATGAGTTTATTCTTACTAGGCAAGGTAGATTATAATAGAAGTATTACATGTAGACATCCAATGGAAACATTGGGAGGCAAAAATATTTTGCCACTAATCTATTCCAGGCTGCCTGATTTGCATAGATTTCTTGATCCAGGAACATTTCTCTTGATCCCTTCCCTATAATATTTAAAAGTCATGCAAGGCACATGGTAGCTTCCAGTAAATGCTTGACTCTCCTTGTCTGATTTTCTGCATAGACTGGGAACAAGCTCAAGTGCTAACTGGCATTGCCTCTTCTCCTGCTTTTTTCTTCTTATCCCTGTGTTCCTGTCTTAGAGTCATGTTAACACTAGAAGTCAGTTTAATAGGTTGGGTAAATATGCCAAGGAGAGGGTTATGGTCTGTCCCTCTGAGCTTGAGAAGAGCTTGCATCTCCTCAGGGAGTTGGGTTGTGGCTATGAAATAATGTCCTTAAGATGATTACTCAGTTGGCAGTAGTGGAAATCTGCTGGGGAGAAGGAGGGCACACTTCATCCACAAGGGTACCTGCATAATGAACATTTGTATACCTAACCCTGAATTGTACCCCACATCTTTAGAATAAAAAATTTAAAAAAAGAACTAAAAGAAAAAGATGATTACTCAGAAGACACAAATGTATGAAGAGAATATGTGCGTATTTTAAGAGTGAAAGCTTGCTCTTTTATATTTAGTGTCTGCAAATGCTTCAGATTAAGTCAGGAGCATTATACATTGTCATTTAAGTGGCACATATCCATTCGTCTTATCTGCCTGCACTTGTGAACAACATTGACCATTTAAAGAATTATTTTCAAAAGTATTTATTGATCTATGGTGATCCAGGCATTATGCTAGATGCCAGGGATAGAGGACTGAATGAAAATGATGTGTATTCAGTTGATGGGGAGATAAGAGCATGGGCACCAACTGTGTCTTCAGTGATGGAATGTTGAAGATGTCACCAGGAAGTAACATCTAAGTGGAGGCAAAAAAGCCAAGCGAAGGTATATGAATGTGTGTGTTCATGTGTATGTGACGAACACAGGGGAAGACAGGCCATAACAGGCATTGCAGAGAGAAGGTAATGTATGAGGATGCAGAGTCAGAGTAGTGTATGTGCCTGTGATTGGCCCGTGCATCAGAAAGACATCCCACAGAGAGCAGGGGAATGTGGTGTGCTGAGTTCTGACCAGCAGGTGTCCCTGTCCCTCTTACTGTTTTATTCCACCTTGGAACCGTCACGTGGTTATGTTAGCATGTTTTACTGAATTTACTTCTTTATGAAGAAGATTGGGAATTACCTTGGAGTCAACATATTCTGATGTACCAAATTAAAAGACTTTACTTGCTTGAGGGATCATGGGAAGTTCTAGAGACAAGCAGGTGTTTTTTACTACTTAGAGCATCAGGGTGGCAAAGTGCTCAGTTGGTCCTTTGAAAAACCATGAGCCCTGCTGCATGAGAAGAGGTAGTTTATCAGCTCTGGGAGGAAGACAGTACTGAAGTTCTCAGAGTGAGGCAGAAAAGCCAAAGAAGCCGGGCTGCTTGTGTGGTAGGTGAAAGTGTCGCCTTCATGGTGTTCCCTGCATTCCAGGGGGTGTCATCTGCACCATGTAGGCCAGGACAGGACCAGATCAGCCAGTGCTCCCAGAGAGGAGAGATCTCCTAAGACCATGTGTGCTTACCAAACCACAGAAGGCAATGAAGTCTCTAGGACCCCCACTGAGCTATAAAAAATGAGAAATATATCTGCCAGGTGACCAGACATTGCATTGGCTGCCTCATGCATTCTCTCCCCATAGGAAAGTTTGTAAGGAGTTACAATAAAAAATTTCCTTGCAAGCTTGACATCAGAAAAATGAAGTTGGATGATCTTAACAGCCAGTATCAGCAAGCCAGATCTAGGCATCTAACTTACAAGGAAGCCCCAAAACACTGGGTCACAGTAACATAAATTAGTTGACTAATTTCTTTTTTCCTAGACTCCAAGATATCTTTCTCATTATGCTGATACCTTTCTTTATATATGTAAATACCTTGATTATGCTACATTTTGAGTTAGAGTCTTACTCTATCACCCATGCTGGAGTGCAGTGGCACACTCATGGCTACTGCAGCCTTGATCTGCTGGGGTTAGGCGATCTTTCCACCTCAGTCTTTCAGGCAGCTGGGACTATATGCATGTGCCATCACAGCCAGCCAATATTTTGTTTATTTTATTTTATTTTAGATGTGGAGTACAATTCAGGATTAGGTATACAAGTGGTCATCATACAGGTAAAGTTTGGACCTTCCTTTGGTCCCCACTTTGCCTGGTTTGGGATCAGGCACCCTTATTGATATTGTGCAACCCCCCTCACTCTCCACAGTCCAGCAGTATTCTGCTACTGCTGATCCCTTTCTTATAGTGTTATGGTAAATGTTCAGGGTCTGCTTGTGAGTGAGAACATGTGGTACTTTGTTGTTTGTTTCTGTGATAGATCACTGAGTATGATAGACTCTAAATCCATCCAAGTTGCTGCAAAGTCCATGCTTGCCCTTCTTTATGACTACGTGATATTCCATATGTACCACATTTTTTTATCCAGTCCAGTTTCAATGGGCAGCACAGTTGGTTCCATGCTTTTTCTATTTTAAATAGTGCTGCAATAAGCATGTGTGTGCATGTATCTTTTTTGTAGAACGATTTGATTTTCTCCAGGTGTATTCCCAGAAGGGGGATTGCTAAGTCAAATGGAAAGTTAATGTTTAATTCTTTTAGAAATTGCCACACTGGTTTTCAAAGAAGTTGAACTAGTTTGCATTCCCACCAATAGTCTAAAGCGTTCTTTTTCTCTGCATCCTTACCAGTGTATGTTATTGTTTATTAATGATGGCCATTCTTACTGGGGTTAGGTGGTATCTCAGTGTGCTTTTGATTTGCATTTCTCTCATGATTATGAGGCTGAGAATTTTTTCATGTGTCTGTTGGCTACCCGTATATCTTCTTTTGAGAAGTGTCTATTCCTGTCTTTTGCCCACTTTTTAGTAGGGCTGTTTGTTTTTTTTCCTTTTGGCAAAAAGGAAAATTTCCTTGTAGAGACTGGATGTTAGGCTTTAATCAGATATACAGTTGGCAAGTATTTTTTCCCAGTCTGTGAGCTGTCTCCCTGCTCTCTTGATGGTTTCTTTGGCTTTGCAGAAGCTTTTCAGTTTAATGAGGTCCCACTTGTCTATCTTATCTACAAATGCATGGGCATTTGGTGTTTTGATCAGGAACTGGTTAGCAGTTCCGAATTCCATAAGGGTGTCTCCTGTATTTTCTAAGAATCTTATAGTTTGAGGTTCTATGTTTAGGTCTTTGATTCATTTAGAGTTGATTTTTGTGTCTGGTGATAGGTAGGGGTCCTGTTTCCAGATTCTGCATGTGACCAGCCAGTTTTGCCAGCTCCATTTACTGGATAAGTTCTCCTCTCCCCAGTGGTTGGTGGTACAGGCTTTGTTAAAGATGAGTTGGTTGAGAAATTCAGGTTTTCATTGGTCAATATGCCTATTCTTGTACAAATACCAAACTGTTTTGATTATTGTAGTCTTATAGTAAAGTTTAAAAACTGGAAGTGTGATACCCCCTGCTTTGTTTCTTTTGATGAGAGTTGTTTTGGCTATCATGGTTGTTTATGTTTCTATATGAATTTTTGTATATTGTCATTTCCAGGTCTGAGAAGAATGATGTTGGTAATTTAATGGGTATTGTGTTGAATCTGTAGATTGCCTTTGGTAGGATGGACATCTTAACAATGTCGATTCTTCCTATCTATGAGCATGGAAATTTTTTTTGAAACAATAAAAATTTTATTTTTTATTAAAACATTTTTTTTTAATTTTAAAGATGTGAGGTGCAATTCAGGGTTGGGTATACAAATGTTCATTATGCAGGTACCTTTGTTGATGAGGTATGCCCCTCTCTCCTCTGGCAGTTTCCCTCAACTGCCAGTCCCACCCCCTCATCCCCTGGCAGTTTCCCACTACTGCCATTCTTTTTCTGATAGTTTTATGATAATTGTTCAAGGTCCACTTATGAGTGAGAACTTATGGTACTCTGTTCTTTGATTCTGTGATAAATCACTGAGTATGATAGACTCTAAATTCATCCAAGTTGCTACGAAGTTCTTATGTTTGTCCTTTTTTATGAGTGCATAATATTCCATTGTGTATATGTACCACTTTTTAAAAAATCTGGTCCAGCTTCAGTGGGCAGCATGGTTGGTTCCATGTTTTTGTAACTCTGAATAGAACTGCAACAAACATACGTGTGCAGGTATCTTTTGGGTATAATGATTTGAGTTCTTCTGGGTATGTTCCCAATAGGGAGTATTGCTGCATCATATGGAAAGTCAGTTTCTAGTCCTTTCAGAAGTCACCACACTGTCTTCCAAAGAGGGTGCACTAGTTTGTGTTCCCACCAGCAGTTTAGAAGTGTTCCTTTTTATCTGCATCCTTGCCAGTATCTGTTGTTTGTTTTATTAATGATGGCCAAACTTACTGGGGTTAGGTGGTATCTCAATGTGGTTTTGCTTTGCATTTTTCTGATGATGAGGGAGACTGAACACTTTTTAATGGGTCTGTTAGCTGCCCATATATCTTCTTTTGAGAAGTTTCTCTTCATGTCTTTTGCCCATTTTTAATGGGCCTGTTTGTTTTTTTCCTTTTGGCACTTTTAAGTTCCTTATGGATCCTAGATGTTAGGCCTTTGTCAGATATACAGTTGGCAAATATTTTTCCAATTCTGTGGACTGTCTCCCTGCTCTCTTGATGGTTTCTTTTGCTTTACAGAAGCTCATCAGTTTGATGAGGTCCCACTTGTCTATCTTATTACTTATGGTATGGGCATTAGGATTTTGATCAGGAATTGGTTGCCAGTTCCAATTTCCATAAGGGTGTCTCCTGCATTTTCTAAGATTCTTATAGTTTGAGGCCATACGTTTAGGTCTTTGATCCATTTAGAGTTAATTTTTTGTGTATAGTGATAGGTAGGGGTCCTGTTTCAGTCTTCTGCATATGATCAGTCAGTTCTCCCAGCTCCTTGTACTGAATAGGTTCTTCTCTCCCCATTGGTTGTTGTTGGAGGCATTTTCAAAGATGAGTTGGTTGAGGAATTGAGGCTTTGCTTCTGGAATCTCTATCCTGTTCCATTGGTCTATATACCTTTTCTTGTATCAATACCAAACTGTTTTGATTATTGTAACCTTATAGTAAAGTTTGAAGTCTGGAAGTGTGATACCTCCTGCCTTGTTTCTTTGGCTGAGGATTGTTTTGGCTATTCGTGATTGTTTATGTTTCCATATGAATTTCTGTATTGTCATTTCCAGGTCTTAGAAGAATGATGTTGGTAATTTAATGGATATTGCATTGAATCTGTAGATTGTGTGTGGTAGAATGGACATCTTAACAATATTGATTCTTCCTGTCCATGAGCATGGAATTTTTTTTTCATTTGTTTGTATCTTCTTAGAGTTCCTTGAACAGTGTTTTGTAGTTTTCACTGTAAAGGTCTTTCACTTCTCTGGTTAGGAAAATGCTGAGGTATTTCATTTTTTGTGTGGCCATTGTAAATGGGATTTTGCTTTTTATTTGGTTCTCTGCCTGCTTGTTGTTGGTGTTTAAGAATGTAACTGTCTTTTGCACATTTATTTTGTACCTCAAGACTCTGCCAAAGTCTTTTATCAGTGCAAGGAGATTTTTGACAGATTCTCTTGGGTTTTTGAGGTATAGGATCATATCATTAGCAAAGAGGGATACCTTAACTTCCTCTTTTCCTATTTGGATATCCTTGATTTCCTTCTCTTGTCTAATTGCTCTAACTATGACTTTCAATACAATGTTGAACAAGAGTTGTGAGAGTGGGCAGCCTTGTCTTGCTCTAGTTTTTAGGGGAAATGTTTTCGGTTTCTTCCCATTTAGCAATATGCTGACTGTGGTTTTATCATAGATGGCACTTACTATTTTGAGCTATGTTCCTTCTATGCCTAGGTGTTTGAGGGTTTTTTTCAAGAAGGGATGCTAGATTTTATCAAAAGCTTTTTCTGCATCTAATGATATAATTGTGTGGCTTTTGTTTTTTACATCTGTTGATATATTAAATTACGTTTGTGGTCTTGCGGATATTGAACCTGCCCTGCATCCTGTTGTTGGTCATGGTAGATGATTTTTGAGATGTATTGTTGGATCTTATTTGCTAGAATCTTTTTGAGAATTTTTGCATCTATGTTCATAAGGGATATTGGCCCGCAGTTCTCTTTTTTTGTTGGATCTTTATCCTGTTTGGGTATCAGTGTGATATTAACTTCGTAAAATGGTATGAGAAAAATTCTGTATTTCTCAATTGCCTGGAATACTTCCAATAGGATTGGTATCAGCTCCTCTTATACGTTTTGTAGAATTCAGAGGAAAGTGGTCTGGTCCAGGGCTTTTTTTCATAGGTAGCTTTTTTATGATGGACTCAATTTTCTGGGTTGTTATTGGTCTATTTATTGTCTCAATGTCTTCTTGTTTCAACCTTGGGAGGTTGTGTGATGTCAGAAAGTCCTCCATTTCATTTAGGTTATCATGTTTGTTTCCATTTAGGTGTGCATAGTAGTCTCTGATAATCCTTTGTATTTCTTTGGGGTCAGTTGATTTGATCTTTTGTATTTCTGATTGTGTTTATTTGAGATTTTTCTCTTTTTTTCTTGGTCATTCTGGCTAGTGGGCCCATCAATTTTGTTTATTCTTTCAAAGAACCAGCTTTTTGTTTTGTTGATTTTTTCTATGATATTTTTGTCTTTTATGTCCTGTATTTTGGCTTTTACTTTGGTGATCTGGATTCTTCTGCTGAAGTTATGGTTTTGATGGTCTTGTTTTTCCAACTCCCTTAAGTGATTTGTTAGGTTGCTAACTTGAGATCTTTCCACTTCTTGATGTGTATTCATAGAGATATACATTCCCCTCAGAAGTGCTTTCATGGCATCCCCAGAGGTTTTGGTAGGATGTTTCTTTATTTTCATTTGTTTCCAGGTATCTTTTAATTTCCATTTTGATTTCTGTGTTGACTGAGTAGTTGTTCAGCATCCTGCTGTTTAGTGTCCATGTATTTGTGGGTTTTGGGGGAACTTTGTTATTAATATTTATTTTTGTTCCACCATGGTCTGAGAAGGTGCATAGCAGTATTTCCATCTTAGAAAATCTGTTTATGCTTGATTTATGCCTAAGGATGTGATCGATGTTGGTGTACATTCCATGTAGTGATGAGTAGAATGTATATTCTTTGGTTGTTGAGTGGATGATTCTGGGTAGGTATCTATTAAGTCAATTGGTCAAGTGTCAAGTTGAGGTTCGGAATCTCTTTGTTGATTTTTTTTGCCTCAATGATCTATCTAGGGTTGTTAGTGGAGTATTTAGATCCCCAGCTATAATAGTGTTAGATTCCATATCTTTTTTTAGTTCACTTAGTAGTTACTTTATAAAAGTTGGTGCTCTTGTGTTGTGTGCATATGTGTTTAGGATGGATATTTCTTGTTGATGGACTGAAACTTTTATCATTATGTAGTATCCTTCAATATCTTTTTTATTTTTGATAGCTTAAAGGTTATTTTGTCTGATATTAAGATCACGAATCATGCCTTCTTTTGTGATGCATTCGCTTGGAAACTTGTTTTCCATTCTCTAACTTTAAATCTGTGTGCTACTCTTATGGAGAGATGAGTTTCCTAGATGTATTTTGAGTCATTTAAAAAAAATCCAGTTTGCCATTCTGTATCTTTTCAGTGGTGCATTTATTCCATTCACATTCAGGATTGTTGAAATGTGATTGTTTCATCCTGTCATGAGGGTCTTATGAAGTTTTTTTGTTTGTCTTTTTGTTTTCTTTTAGCTTTTGGGTTGAAGTAAGTGTTTTTTTTCAAGTTTGCAGTTGTGATGTATTCTCTCTTGATTCTGTGTTCAGCTGTTCTCTTGGGAAGTGTGTGGTCATTCTTTTTTCTCTTTTCTGTGATTAATACCTTTTTAAGCATCTTCTGTAGAGCTGGTCTGGAATCTCTTAGGGATTGGATGTCTGAGAAAGATTTTAATTCTCCATTGTTGATGAAACTGACCTTGGCTGGGTAGGAAATTCTTAGTTGAAATGGTTTATCTTTGAAGACTTTGAATATTGGACTCTAGTCCCTTCTAGTTTGTAGTGTTTCTGTTGATAGGTGCTGCTATTCTGATTGGTTTTCCCTGATAGGTAGCCTGACTTTTCTCTCTTGCTGCTTTTAGTATTTTTTTGTGCCTACTTTGTGTAGGCGTATTGCTATGTGTCTGCCTATGGGTTGGTCTTCTCATTTGATGTCTTGTGGGGGGTCCTCTGTATCTCTTATGTTTGGCTAGTCACATCTCTGGTGAGATGGGGGAAAGTTTTCTTGGATAACTTCTGGAATACTTGCTCCAAGGTGTTCTCCATTTCCCTTTCTTCTTCTGGGATACCAATCAGGCATGAGTTTGACCTCTTGATATAATCACACATCTCTTGGAGGCTTTGTTCTCTCTGAGTTTTCTTTCTATGTTTTTTACAGATTGGATTAATTCCATGTTTTGGTTTTCATGTTCTGAGATTCTTTTCTTCTGCTTGATTAATTTTGCTTTCTATGCTTCCCATCTTATTTTTTATTACCTGGATGGAATTTTCTATGGCCAAAATCTCTGCTACAAGTCCTTTCAGTGTTGCATCTTGTCTTTCTTGAGTCCTATTCACTCCTTCCATCCATTCCCTAGTCCCTGTTGTATTCTGGGGCCTGTCATTGGTGATGTCCATTCTTTGGGCTCTTAGGTCTGATTTTTCAGTTGTTTTCTCTTTGTAACATTGGGAATTACCAGTGTTCCGCCACTGATTTTTTTCCTAATCGGTTACAGATCTCTTTCTTTTCTCTTTAGTTCCATTATTCAGTGGCAGGGAGAAACTTTCACTTCTGACATTTGCTCAATCCTCTATTCTTCCCTGATCAGGGCTCTGAATTTTTTCTATTTTGAAACAGGCTGAGGGTGGAAAGCTTTACTGTTTCTTGTAGTTTTGAGAGTTGAATAAGGTGGCGGATAGGAAGCTAGGATTCAGAAACTACTTGCAAATGACAATATTCACTGATTTAATTATGGGTTCCTTGAGACCCACTCCCTACCACCACTCTATATGATGATACAATGGATAGTGTGTTCCCCGAGTCTAAGATACAGTAATAGTAATGAGGAGAACAGAGAAAAGTAGAATTAAATGAGATAGACAAAAATTAAAAAAAAACACAAAACAACAAGAGAAAATGCTAAAGCAAAAATTAAATATATACATACCCCCACACACCAAAACAAACTGGAATAACAACAAAGCAAAACAAAACAAACAAAAACATCAGCATCAAAACAGAAAAATGAAACACACACATACACATCCCCAACCCAAAATGAAAGAAGAAAAAGAGAGAGAGAAAAAAAGAATTCAAACTGAACCCTCACACATATATTCATACACACATTGAACTAAAAAAAAGAACAAAAGAGAAAAAATAAACAAAAAAACCCTGAAAGATGAACACTCAATCCTTCACATACATGCATAAACAGAAAACAAAAAATGAAAGAAGAAAGAAAAAAAGGAGTGGGGGGGGATGCAGATCAAACCCCTCATATACACACATGCATGAAAGGAAAAATATATTTTTAAAAAACAAATTAACAAAGAAAAAACCCTGCCCTCTTGTGGCAGGTTCTGTAGTTGTTCCTCTCAGCTGTCCCTCTGCTGTCTCCTGCAGAACTTTGGCCTCATTCACAATCTCTCTAGTGTCCCACCCAGAGAAAGAGGAGGGGGCAATGGGGGTGATTGGGGCTTCAGTCTTCCCCTCCCACTCTAGTATGGTCAGAGGATCCCCTCTGGTAGGGAGGTACAGGATTGTCTCTTCCCCAGGTTCTGGCTGGGGGGCACCCCAGTCAGGCTTATCCTGGAGTGGAGTCCTCCTAGTGAGCTGACATCCAGGCCCTGCCTGGGTTCATCCCTCTCAGTCTCGCCCCAGCTGTGTGGGTCTGACATTCAGAGGATTACTGGGGAGGAGTGGGTTGGATCAACCCCAGACTCACCACTGATCTCTTTGGAGATCTTCCTCATCCTTTTCTGACCACACCCTTTGTCCTGTGGCTGAATCACGTTGGGAGTGGGGTGTCTCAGACTCAGTACTCATCCTGTTCCTCTGGAGTTTGTGCTCTTAGGTTATTCCCTTTGGGTCATAATCAACCTCTGAGTACTTTTCTTTTTTATTAAATCAATATTTTTTATTATGGTTTTGTGGGGTACAGTTAAGGGTTAGGTGTACAATTACATTTCATTCAGGCACCCTGTTGATAAGAGGTGTTTCCCCTTCCCCAGACAGATATTTGCTACTGTTAATCCCAACTCCCTCCCCCCCATAGTTTCCCAGTACCATCAGTCATTTTCTTATAGTATTACATTGGATGTTCAAGGTCCATTATATGAGTGAGAACATGTGATACTCGGATCTTTGTTTTCTGTGAGAGGTCACTCAGGAATTATAGACTCTAGTTCCATCCAGGTTGCTGCGAAATTCATGATTTTGTTCTTTTTTATGGTTGCGTAGTATTCCATCGTGTATATGTACCACATTTTTTC
>NW_007253930.1:96520-99669 GCF_000164805.1 Carlito syrichta
GTTCTTGCTATTATGAACAACGCTGCGATAAACATACATGTGCAGGTATCTTTTTTATAGAGTGATTTGAGTTCTTCAGGGTATATTCCCAGTAGGGGGATGGCGGGGTCATAACCCTGAGTAATTAATCCACTGGTCACAGAGATCGGGTTGGGCCTGTTGCTCTGTGATGAGCAAGCCAGAGCACTTTCAAGATGGTGGCAGGGTGCCTCTTTCATCTTCTCCAGTGGGTCCCTGCCTCTGGCTTTCTCACTGTACTCCCTCCACAGTCCTTGGTGCCAGTGTCTTGCCAGGTGCTGCAGTGGTGAGGCATAACCTGGAGCTGGCAGTCTCTCCTGGCAGCTTCTTCCCAGGAAGGGCTTTGCTGATTTTTAAAAAATGATGCTCAGCTTCTGCACCCTGGGAAGCACTAGGGACCAAGCAGAGCCGCTGTGGCACCAGCGCTTAACCAGGAGAGCCCTGACTACTTGCTCCTGAGTCCCTGCTCAGTCAGCCACTCACATGCCCACGTATGCAAAATTTCCCATACACTCCCTCCTACTGGGACTTGCTTAGTCTGACTGGCTCTGCTGCCATCTTCCTGAGAATCTCCTAATTTTTTTGATTTATTGTAGTGATGAGGTCTCACCAGGTTGCCCAGGCTGGTCTTGAACCCCTGGGCTTAGGCAATCCTCTTGCCTCTGTCTCCTAAAGTGCTGGGATTACAGGTGTAAGCCACCATGCCCGGCAGTTTTCTTTTAGTATTCAGACAAGTATAGATTGCTGTTTGTCCAGTAGGCACTTGGTACCTCTCAATGCTAAGTACCAAGTTGAACATTGGGGATAGAAACTCAAGGAGAGACTGAGATGCGGTTACTGTAAACAAAATCTTTTTGCAAAACATTGAAGGCTATAATAAAGAAATATGTAATAATTTATAAGTTTGTTTTGAGGACGAAGTGCTTAATTTATATTTATTTATTTTTATGCTTTAATTTAGGAATTATTTTGCTGCTATGAAATGTCTGAGTGGCAAATTGTTTTTATTGCATGTCTGTCTTGAGTAGTTTATCTCTGGGAAGGCAGTGTTCTCTATTCCTCTGGAGGCATCTTGGTGTGGCTTGCTGAGTATTGCCACATATGATGGCTGTGCCATAGAGACTTGTTGGAAGCTGGAGGGATAATAGACATAGACCTGTCCTCACAGTGAATTTTTATGTCAATAATTTAGTTAAAGCTACTGAGAGTATAGCATAGTAGTTCAGAATATAGATGCTGGAGTCAGACAATCTGGGTTTAAATCTACCATACATATGTTATATATATTTTTCTTTTTTAGTTGAAATCTTACTCTGTCATCCAAGTTGGAGTGCAGTGGCATGATCGCAGCTTACTGCAGCCTTGATTTTCTGGGCTCCAGAGCTCCTCCCGCCTCCCCCAAAGTGCTGGGATGGCAGGCATGAGCCACTAAGCCCGGCCCAAAGAAATGTTTTAATTGCTTTAGTGCTTTGTTTTCTCAATGATATTCTGAAGGTAAAATCTTCTTCATCAGGTAGTATGAAAATAAAATGAGATAAAGCCTGCAAAATGTCTGTCACATTATAAGCATTTACAAGCATTATAAGCATTTAGCCTTTATAAGCACACTATAAGCATTTAGCTTTTAGATGTTAGGAAAATTTGAGTACTGCTAAAGAAGGGAAGGAGGAGAAAGGAATAAGGGGCCCACAGCAACACATTGGGTAACAGGTCCACTATCAGGGGAGAGAAGGCCTATTAGAAGCTCATTAGAAGCCCTAAATTTCATATTCTGGTGTTATTTCTCCAAATGACTGTTTAAGAAAATGTCAAAAACACATGTGCTTTTGCTTGTTTTTAAAAAAATTTTTTCCTTTATTCCCAGACATCTTCTCTCTTTTTGCTTATGGAAAGGTTGATGATAAAAAAGCCTAATTCTCAGGCAAAGTTATTCGTTAGCACTTGTCAAGGTTTTATGCAATTCATTACTGACAGAGTCAGAGAGAGAGAGAGAGAGAGAGAGAGAGAGAGAGAGAGAGAGAGACAGAGAGAGACAGAGAGAGACAGAGAGAAGGAGAGGAAGAGAGGGAGATAGGCAGAGAGAGGGCACTTGTTCCTAGAGTATTTGAAAAACAGAACTTTATATAGTTAATTGGGAAAGGATTACTAAGTTAAATACAAAATTGGACAATACCTCAGGGATTAATAAAACAATAAACTTTAGAGTTAGATTTCCTAGTAGATTGAGAAAAAATTCACATAATAATTTTTCATAATTTTGTCTTAAACTTTATAGTACTGTAAATTGTCTGGACTATCAAAAAACAAGTTTGTCTCCCGAAAGAACTGTCAAATTAGAAAATACTTTAGCATGACATTTTAAAAGAAAATAATGACTCATCAACTTGCTTTCCAAGTTTTTCCTAATTTTTCCTTCCACAATACATAACTATGGTTGAGTATATAATTCACCCAACAACAATAATTAAGTGATATGAGAGGGTTTTGTATTGTTGGGAAGAGCTAGAAGGACTTTTCTTTTTTTTATTATTTTTTTTTTTGAGTTGGAGTCGCACTCTGTCGCCCAGACTGGAGTGCAGTGGCCGCTCCCGGCCACTGCAGCCTCGACCTGCTGGGCTCCGGCGATCCTTCCGCCTCAGCCTTCCAAGTAGCCGGAATTACAGGCATGCGCTACCACGCTGGGCTGATTTTTTGATTTATTGGAGAGAGGAGGTCTCGCTGCCCAGGCGGGTCTCGAACCCGCGGGCTCAGGCAATCCACTCACCTCAGCCTCCCAAAGGCGCGGGATTACAGGCTGTGCCACCGAGCCCAGCTGACTTTTCTTTTTTTAAATTGAGGGTTGGTGGGAATGCTCATAAAAAAAAAAAGGAAACGGGTTGATGCTGAAAAGAGAGGAGTTGGCTTGGTAGGGAAAGAAGAGGTGAGGATGTGGGAGAAGAAGGTGCTTGATAATTTGCAGGGCTGCCTCTGTGACCTCCTCAGAACTCTTTCCTGGTTCTTAGAGTTATGACCCTTTATTTTCTGGGAAGGAAGAGGGATGGCAAAAGGTAGCCCAGAGACTACAGAAAATAGTGATGGAATCCATGCTTTCTGAGAAACCCCCCCCCCCCCCCCCCCCCCCCCCCCCCCCC
>NW_007253930.1:99689-121249 GCF_000164805.1 Carlito syrichta
CCCCCCCCGCCACATCTCATGTCTGGTCTCCACAGGTTCAATGCTGCTTTCTCTGTGTTTCCTTAGCTGGACCTAATCTGTCCTCTCTTTCCGTCCATAGCGGTGTAGATGTTCACTACGCGGTTACCTTTAATGGCGAGGCTATCAGCAATACCACCTGGGACCTAATTAGCCTTCATTCCAACAAGGTGGAAAACCACGGCCTTATGGAATTGGATGATAAGCCTACTGTCGTTTATACAATTAGTAACTTCAGAGATTATATTGCTGAGACACTACAACAGAATTTTTTGCTGGGGAACTCCTCCTTGAATCCAGATCCGGATTCCCTTCAGCTTCTCAGCGGTGAGTTTGATATTTATCATGAGGTCCTTGCGTACTTAAGTTTCTTTTCCAATATGCTCTGGTGAAAACTGATTTTCCTAAATATATATATGTGTTTCTGAGCATTCTCTAGACTGTGTAGGACAGGAGCCAGTCTGATCTGAATGGAGCTTCAGCCATGCAGCTACTCGGATAGATTAATCAGAGGCTTCCTGGACTATTTGCAGACAGAAGCCCATAGAGTGGGAAAAGTGTAGAATAGCACCACAATTAGAAATAGTTTAGAGAAATGGGAGCAAAGTATAAGAAAAAGGAAAATAGTACTGGAAGTATGAATTGAAACAGGCTAGGATGCTGCCCAGACAACCAAGACAGGAACTCTCTGAGGTAAGTCAGATGATAAAGGCTTAAAAGCCAGAGAGCAGAAGGAAAGTTAATGGAAGACTTGGGTCAGAGAAGAACTGACCAAGCATGGTGGCTCCTGCCTATAATCCTAGCACTTTGGGAGGCCAAGGTGGGAGGATCGTGTGAGACCAGGAGTTTGAGAAGAACTGGTAATGGGTGCTCGGCAGAATTCCAGATAATCCAGTACTTACTTAAATCAGGTAGCTGTGGAGATCCAGTTATGATCTGTAATGAACAGGTAGATCTGGGGGATCATCAAGAAGACGGTGTCTACTCTGAATTTGGAGGCTAATGGATGGCCCAGTCAACCTGGAACTAAAGCTTTCTAAGAGGCTGAGTACTAGTATACAACATTTGAACTCATTCGGGACATGATATCCTTACTTATTTACTGCTTCATATTTGCTTCTCCATGATTCCTTCACTCATAGGTAGTTCAGCCTTTACAGTGCTGAGTAGAATGTATATTACAGAAGTCCCAGCTATCCAACAAGAAAATCCACATGTGAGAGGCAATACTAACATGATGCATTTTTTTTACAACCCCTCTCCATCTCCCACATATTTCTGAGAGAAGAGAGTCTCTTTCCTTTCAGGCAGAACCTCCTGGGCTTCTGCTTATTCCCTCTATGTCAGGCCAGTGGGAACAGGTGTGTGTGTGTGTGTGTGTGTGTGTGTGTGTGTGTGTGTGTGTGTAACAAACAAATAAACAAAAACAAATAGACAATAGAAAAGACAGAGAGGTTTGATGGATTTACATAAGAAGAGCAGAACATTATTAACAGAAGAAAATAGAATAGATTTAAAAGACAAGACAGAGAAGAAAGTAAAGAATCAAGATTTCTTGGGTTGGGAACTTAGAGGGAAATTTTTAGAAAAAGCGAAAAGAAAGTCTTGTCTTTTCAGGCAGTTGTGTATGTGTATGTGCAAGAGTGCGTGTGTATGAGAGGGAGAGAGATTTTAATAAAATTTTACTGTGTGTAATTTAACCCTCATTCTCCAAATAAGATTTTTTTTTTTTGAGAGACTGAACTATTTTCTTGAGAGGCTGAACTTCTTTTCAACTATTTTGGTGCTGGACTGATGTTTCTTAAATGTAACAATGTGTTACATAGGACTTTAAGATGGTGAAACTCTTCAGTGGATGATAGTGACATAAAGTTTCCAGATCTTAAATGCTAAGGAGCCTTGTATTTTGGAGCAGGAAGGGTACCCTCTGCTCACTTTCTCATATGTTCCTTCTTCATTGTTGATTTTTCTTGAAATACTTGAACTAGATAAGAAGAGAAGAAACTTTTTATAATCTGAAACTGCTAAAGTCCTTATGACAAGGCCAGTAGAGACCACCTGGGTGCTAATCATTGGGACAATATGTGGGCCAGAAGGTTCTTGGAATCTGAATATTGAGATCAAACAGAGAAAAGATCTAGTTAGGAGGTCATAACCTAAGAGAGACTGGAATCTAAATTTAGCAGAAGATGCAAGCACCAAGGTCAGTACCCAGGGTAGTAGGAGAATGGCATGAGGATTAACGTAAATAGCAGACAAAGTGAAATTGCTTAGGAATCTACATCCACGACAGCATTGCAAGATCTCCCTTTCATGTGGAGCCTAGAGCCTAGGGGTGGAGCTACCTCCTAAAAGATGTCCTAAAAGAGGTAAACATCTCTCAGAATTTGTAAGTTCAACAAAAGCTCTAAAATATCCAGTCCCCAGTAATGCAGGTTTCTTGGCCTTTCAATATATGTGTGTTTCAATTATGCAGAATTTTGTCCCTAAAGTCTCCTTCTATTGTCACGCCAACTTCAGAGGCCGGCATGGTTGTAGTTTTCTAAGTAACATAGTTATCATCTCAAAAGATAGGATCCTCCTTGATCTCTTGGAGCTCATTTTCCATAGAAGACAAGATAATTGTGTACACAGTTGAAAAGAGTTTTGGAAAAATATTTAAGCCAAACAGTTTTTGGCTTCTGCTTGTTCCCTCTATGTCAGGCCAGTGGGAGCAGGTGAATAGAGACTCTGCTTCTATTTTTGGTTGCATACACCAGATCACCCTCCTGGCAGGCCCTTCTTTTTAACTTTTGTTTATTCTCTCTCTTCTCTAGGCAATATCAATTGCTTCTTTGTCTATGCTCCCAGATGTTGTAGACAGGCCCCTCATATCATTTTTTAATTTATAATTTGTGTTTATCTCTCTGACATAGACAGTGCTTCCAGAAGAGAAACTTGACTTTCTTAATGTTTATAGCCTCACCCTTGGCAATGTCTGTGGTAACTAGCAAAGATTCAGTAAATCTTTGTTGAATTAAATCATGCAATCTACTATTTTCCTTATTGGTCATTAATATTGTTATACTGATAAAGTTTTTTGGTGTCCTAGCCCACTTTTTGAAGGTACTTTCTGTCAAAAAGGTAATTATTTTGCATACTTTTAAAAACCATTCTTAGCATCAACCAAATGAATTGAAATTTCAGTATAACTTTTTTACTTAAAAAAATCAGTTAAAAGGTAAATACTTCATAGAAATCTTGAAGTGTAAAACTGACTTGAGAAAGGAAGGGAAATAATATAGGCATGTCCTCAATAGAGTAAGTAAAGAATATTTTACAAGGGGGGATTTTCCCCGCCAAAATTCAGAATTATCTTTTGGAGGGCAAGCCCCTTTAGTACACTTGGAATTTGTTCCTCTGGATCAAATGGTCAATCAAAGTTTTTATCTGAAAGTTTTTAGAAGTTTGCATCACGATTTGCAGAAGAAATGCTCTTAGCTGTGGCAAACAGGTAACTCTTCCACCATGGCAGTGCACCTTCTCATACCTTGCTGAGAGTTCAGCAGTTTTGGACCGAACACAGCATGACCCCCGTGCCCCACCCTCCCTATTTGCCTGATCTCACCCAGAGTGACTTTTTTTTGTTTCCCTGGATGAAAAATGTCCTCAAAAAGAAATGCTTTGCCAGTGTGGAAGAGGTGAAACAAAAAACGGCAGAAGCACCAAAAGGCATCAAAATTGACCAATTCAAAAACTGTTTTGAGCAGTGGGAAAAGCATCTGGATAGGTGTATTGCACGAAACAGAGAGTACTTTGAAGATGACTGAAGCTTAAACATGTAAGAATAAATGCACACTTTTTAATAATTCTGGGGTTTTTTGGTCCTCCCTTGTATGTTAGATTCATGTAATTCAAACAGATTGTGCTCATATTAGTAAGATATCTGAATAAAGTAGCAAATATTTTCTAAGCAAGTGTGTCCCACACACTGCTAAAATCTGAACTGCAAAGAGGAAGAACTTGGCTTTCAGTGGTCCTTGTACCTCAACGACAGTAGTGTCTTGACTAAAAATGTTCCTTAACGTTTTTCTTTCTTCAGTGAGAGGAGTTTTGCTGCCCCAAAGTGAAGACCTAGATTGGAGTACCCCAAGTTCAAGTCTTCAGGCAACGCCATCGTCTATTCTGGTATGTTTTTATGTTTTATGCTGGAACCAGGCCCTTGAGCTTCTCTTCTTTGTACCCTTATGCTTACTTTGGCATTATGAATTTCCCAAGCTGTTCCCATTTCAAATATTCTCTTGCATCATCCCTGAAACATTACTCACAGTTGTCAGCTCATAGGTACCAAGTGTTGGTTCAGAAAATTTAAGCCTCCCACAGTGATTAAACAGTCTGCATTGCCAAACTCCACATGTGGTAGAAAATTTATTTATGGTTCTTACTTGGTGATAATTAAGCTATTAAGTGCCTACTGAGTTGTTCTCTAACAGTTACCCAGAAATAGTTTTTAAAACCAAGACCATAAGCATAGGAACAGAGTATGGATTTTTGTTTCAAGGATTATAGTTACAAGAAAGTTTAGATTCCAAAGCATATGGAACAATGTGTGTATGTAGAAGGGAAAGAAAGAAGAGTAGAAATATCAGCTAGCTGACAAATGTCAGGGACTCTATATTAGCCTCCTTGTAACCTGGACTGAAAATGTTCCCATTTGCACAGAAACAGTGTGGAATGAACTTACCTTTTTGTTCTTACCACCCAACTGCATCAGGAATTCCTCTTCCCCTTCCACACCTCCATCTGCCACTTCACTTTAGGGAGACATCTGATAGAAAAGAAACAACAGCCTGAGCAACACAGCAAGACGCCATCTCTACAAAATAATTTAAAAATTTATCCAGGAACAGTGGGTCATGTCTACTCGGGAGGCTGAGATGGGAGGATCACTTGCACCTAGGAGTTCAAGCCTTCAGTGAGCTATGGTTGCCCTACAGTGCTCCAGCCTGGATGACAGAGTGAGATCCTTGACTCAAACAAACAAAACAAAAACAAAAAGGAAAAGAAACAAGCTCAGTTAAAACAACAATGACAATGACAACCACAAATCACTAGATTCCTGTCTACAGTGAGTACAGAAATCTCATGTTATCCCATAGACACCATAGGGGGATCCCTCCTCATCTACTTTTACTGGTTTTTGTTGGTTTTTTTTAGTTGGCATCTCACTCTGTTGCCCATGCTGGAGTGCAGTGGCATGCTCACAGCCACCCCAGTGTTGACTTGCTGGGCTCTGGCGATCTTTCTGCCTCAGCCTTCCAAGTAGCCAGAACTACAGGCACGCATTACCACCCCCAGTTATTTATTTATTTATCTATCTATTTATTTATTTATTTATTGTAGAAATGAGGTCTCACCAAGTTGTCTGGGTTGATCTCGAACCTGTGGGATCAGGCAATCTACCAAAGTGCTGGGATTACAGGCTGAGATACCAAACCTGACCGACTTTTACCTTCTAAAGATTTCTTTTTGTCTCATATCAGCTGTTTGAAATACTTGTTTCTTGGCCTTTATCCAGCACCAAAAATTTAGGAAGCCTGTTCCCAATTCATTTAATCATGTTTTCACCATTTCTTCTATAGTATTTTTGAGCAACTCAGTTTTGCAAAATAATCTGGAAATAATCTTTTCACTGACTTACATATTGGAGGTCTCACCAAGTTGTCCAGGCTGCTCTCAAACCTATGGACTCAGGCAATCCATTGCCCAGACTGGAGTGCAGTGGCACACTCACAGCCATCCCAGTGTTGACCTGCTGGGCTCTGGAGATCCTAATATTTGTTTAAACTGATGAGGAGAAATTAGAGTGAGTAGATGATATCCCAGAGAGCAAAAGAGCATATACAAACACGTGTGATGTAGTTGACATAACACAAATAGAAAATTTGTTTTTGGTTGGACTTGGTGGCTCAGCCTGTAATCCCAGGAATTCAGGGTTAGGTATACAAACGTTGATTATGCAGGTATCCTTGTTGATGAGGTATGCCCTCTCCCTCCCCTAGTAGTTTCCCTCAACTGCCAATCCCACCCCCTCCCACAGTTTCCCACTACTGCCAATCACTTTCTTATAGTATTATAATTGTTCAAGGTCCGCTTATGAGTGAGAACATATGGTATTCTGTTTTTTGTTTCTGTGATAGATCACTGAGTCTGATCTACTCTAAATCCATCCAAGTTGCTGCGAAGTCCATATGTTTGTCCTTCTTTCTGACGGCATAATATTCCATTGTATATATGTACCACAATTTTTTTAATCTAGTTCAACTTCGATGGGCAGCATGGTTGGTTCCATGTTTTTGCCATTGTGAACAGAACTGCAACAAACATATGTGTGCAGGTTTCTTTTTTGTAGAATGATTTGAGTTCCTCCAGGTATATTCCAAACAGGGGAATTACTGGGTAATATGGAAGGTCACTTTCTAGTTCTTTCAGATACCACCACACTGTCTTCTAAAGAGGTTGCACTAGTTTGTATTCCCACCAGCAGAAGCATTCCTTTTTCTCCGCATCCTTGCTAGCATCTGTTATTGTTTGTTTTATTAATGATGGCCATTCTTGCTGGGGTTAGATGGTATCTCAATGTGGTTTTGATTAGCATTTCTCTGATGATGAGTGAAGCTGAGCACTTTTTCATGTGTCTGTTGGCTGCCCATATATTTTCTTTTGAGAAGTGTCTATTCATATCTTTTGCCCACTTTTTAATGGGGCTGTTTGTTTTTTTCCTTTCACTGCATTTGAGTCCTTGTAGATCCTAGATGTTAGGCCTTTGTCAGATATACAGTTGGCAAATATTTTTTCCCATTCTGTGGGCTGTCTCCCTGCTCTCTTGATGGTGTCTTTTGCTTTGCAGAAACTCTTTAGTTTGATAAGTTTCCACTTGTCTATCTTATGTCTTAAGGTATGGGCATTTAGGGTTCTGATTAGGAATTGCTTGCCAGTTCCAACTTCCATACGGGTGTCTTCTGCATTTTCTAAGATTCTTATAGTTTGAGGTTTTATGTTTAGGTCTTTGACCCATTTAGAGTTAATTTTTGTATATGGTGATAGGTAGGGGTCCTGTTTTGGTCTTCTGCATGTGATCAGTCAGTTTTTCCAGCCAGTTTTTCATTTACTGAATAGGTTCTCCTCTCCCCGGTGGTTGTTGTTGGAGGCTTTGTCAAAGATGAGTTGGTTGAGAAATTGAGGCTTTGTTTCTGGAATCTCTATCCTGTTCCATTGGTCTATGTGCCTGTTTTTGTACCAATACCAGGCTGTTTTGATTACTATAGTCTTATAGTAAAGTTTGAAGTCTGGAAGTGTGATACCTCCTGCTTCGTATCTTTTGCTAAGAATTGTTTTGGCTATTCGTGGTCGTTGATGTTTCCATATGAATTTCTGTATTGTTGTTTCCAGGTATGAGAAGAATGTTATTGGTAACTTAATGGGTATTGCATTGAATCTGTAGATTTCCTTTGGTAGGATGGGCATTTTTTACAATGTTGATTCTTCCTATCCATGAGCATGGAATATTTTTCCATTTGCTTGTGTCTTCTTGGATTTCTTTGAGCAATGTTTTGTAGTTCTCATTGTAAAGGTCTTTAACTTCTCTGTTTAGGAAGATGCTGAGATATTTCATTTTTTGTGTGGCTATTGTGAATGGGATTATGATTTAATTTGGGTCTCTGCCTGCTTGTTGTTGGTATATAGGAATGCAATTGTCTTTTGCACATTTATTTTGTACCCTGAGACTTTGCCAAATTCCTTTATCAGTGCAAGCAGGTTTTTGATAGATTCTCTTGGATTTTCAAGGTATAGTATCATATCATCAGCGAAGAAGAATAACTTGACTTCCTCTTTTCCTATTTGGATACCCTGGATTTTCTTCTGTTGTCTAATTTCTTGAGCTAGGACTTCCAACACAATATTGAACAAGAGGGTTGAGAGTGGGTAGCCTTGTCTTGTTCCAGATTTTAGGGGAAATGTTCCCAGTTTCTGTCTATTTACCAATATGTTAGCTGTGGGTTTATTGTAGATGGCACTTACTATTTTGAGGTATGTTCCTTCTATACCTAGGTGTCTGAAGGTTTTTATCAAGACATGGATGCTGGATTTTATCAAAAGCTTTTTCTGCATCTAATGATATAATCATGTGGTTCTTGTTTTTATATTGGTTGATGTAATTAATTACATTTATGGTCTTGCGAATGTTGAACCAGCTCTGCATCCCGGGGATGAAGCATACTTGGTCATGGTGGATGATTTTTGAGATGTGTTTTTGGATCCAATTTGCTAGAATCTTATTGAGGATTTTTGTATCTATGTTAGTCAGGGATATTGGCCTGTAGTTCTCTTTTTTTGTTGGATGTTTACCCGGTTTGAGTATCAGTGTGATGTTAGCTTTGTAAAATGAATTGGGGAGAATTCCATCTTTCTCAATTGCCTGGAATACTTTTAAAAGCATTGGTATCAGCTCCTCCTTGGACGTTTTGTAGAATTCTGCTGGAAAGCCATCTTGTCTAGGGCTTTTTATTATAGGTAGTTTTCATATGACAGAGTCAATTTCCTGAGTTGTTATTGGTCTACTTAGTGTCTCAATGTCTTCTTGTTTCAACCTGGGACAGTTATGTGATGTCAGAAAGTCCTCCATTTCAATTAGGTTATCAAGTTTGTTTCCATATAGGTGTACGTAGTAATCTCTGATAATCATTTGTATTTCTTCGGGTTCAGTTGTGATTTGATCTTTTGTATTTCTGAGTGTGTTTATTTGGGCTTTTTCTTGGTCATTCTGGCTAGGGGGTCCATCAATCTTATTAACTCTTTCGAAGAACCAGCTTTTTGTTTTGTTGATGTTTTCTATGATATTTTTGTCTTCTATGTCCAGTATTTGGGCTCTTATTTTGGTGTTTGGATTCTTCTGTTAAAGTTGGGGTTTTGGTGGTCTTTTCTTTCCAGCTCCCTTAGGTGATTTGTTAGGCTCTCCACTTTTGATCTTTCTGTTTTCTTGATGTGTACTCATAGAGATATAAATTTCCTTCTTAGAATTGCTTTCATGGCATCACAGAGGTTTTGGTAAGATGTTTCTTCATTTTCATTTGTTTCCAGGAATCTTTAAATTTCTTCTCTGAATTCAGTGTTGACCCAGTAGTTGTTCAGCATCATGCTGTTTAGTGTCGATGCCTTTGTGGTTTGGGGAAATGTTGTTGGTGTTGATATTTTTATTCCACTGTGGTCTGAGAATGTGCATGGCAAGATTTCAACCTTATGGAATTTGTTTATGCTTGATTTATGGCCAAGGATGTGATCAATCTTGGAGTACATTCCATGTGGTGATGAGTAGAATGTATATTCTGTGGTTGTTAGGTGGAATAATCTGTAGGTATCTATTAAGTTCATTTGATTGAGTGTCAAGTTTAGGTTCTGGATCTCCTTGTTGATTTTTTGCCTCGATGATCTATCTAGGGCTGTGAGTGGGGTATTCAAGTCCCCTACTATAATAGTGTTAGAGTCAATATCTTTTTTTAGTTTACTTAGTAGTTGCTTTATAAATGCTGGTGCTCCTGTGTTGGGTGCATATATGTTTAGGATGGATATTTCTTGTTGATGGATTGAATCCTTTATTATTATGTAGTGTCCTTTTGCATCTTTTAAAATTTTTGATAGCTTAAATTTTTTTGTCTGATATTAAGGTTGCAACTCCTGTTCTTCTGTGATGCATTCACCTGGAAACTTGTTTTCCATCCTTTAACTCTGATTCTGTGTGTGTCCCTTGTAGTGAGATGAGTCTCCTGGATGCAGCAAATAATTGGGTCATGATTTCTTATCCAGTTTGCCATTCTCTGTCTTTTCAGTGGTGCATTTAGTCCATTCACATTCAGGCTGATTAGTGATTGTTTATTGCTCTCATGAGGTTCTTACAAAGTTTTTTCTTTGTTTTCTTGTTTTCTTTTGACTTTGGGGTTAATGTATGTGTGTGTGTTTTCAAGTTTATTGTTGCACTGTATTCTCTGTTGATTCTGTGCTCTGCTGTTCTCTTGGGAAGTGTGTGGTCATTCTTTTTTTTTTTCTTTCTTCTGTGCTTTAAACCTTTTTAAGTGTCTCCTGTAGAGCTGGTCTGGTAGTTGCACAGTTTCTTAGAAATTGGATGTCTGCAAAGATTTTAATTCTTCATCACTGATGAAGCTGTGCTTGGCTGGATAGGAAATTCTTGGTTTACATTGTTTATCTTTGAGGACTTTGAATATAGAGCTCTAGTCCCTTCTTGCTTGTAGTGTTTCTGCCGATAGGTCTGCTGCTATTCTGATTGGTTTTCCCTGGTAGGTAGTCTGACCTTTCTCTCTTGCTGCCTTTAGGATTTTTTCTTTTGTACCTACTTTGTATAGGCAAATTACTATGTGTCTAGGGGCTGGTCTTCTCATTTGATGTCTTGTTGAGGTCCTCTGTATCTCTTGTGTTTGTCTGGTCACATCTCTGGTGAGTTTTTTTTTTTTTTAACACAAAAATGCAGATTTCTAGCTTCTTTTGAAAATCAGAAAGATCTGGTGCCATTAAATTTTCATTCCCTTGCGACAGAAAGTGGCTAGAACTTGGCTTTGACTGCCCTTTTTTTTAAAGTTTAAATTTTTATCTTCATTGGGAGTGCAACACCACTGCACCTGACCTGGTTGCCCCCTTAATGATGGCAAGCTCTGATTAATAGGGCTCACATGTCCTGTTCTGTGGCAGTGGTTCATTTGCATTTGGTGGTGCTATTTGCATTTAGGCCAACTCCTTACTTTTTTGAGTAGTGATAACTATAGGGCATTCGTTAACAATTTAAGGAGATCTTGGAATATTAATGACTGATAATGAGACATTGAAAAAGGAATTACTAATTAGAAATGTCTGGTTATGATTTTCTTTTTATTACCTTTCCTCCTTCCCCATAGCTGTCTCTTCTTTCCTTCCTTCCTTTTTTTGTTAGCAAAATTTTATTCTGCTATAGAAGTGAGAGTTTTTTCTTAAAGACAGATTTTATTTAAAAAAATAATTTTAGAGGTAGAAATGTTGGGATATTGAATTTGACACCTTTTTGGCATCCTGACTTGGAAAATCACTGGTTGTACAGCATGGTTTCTATAGCACTAACAATCTTTTCAGTTGGCATTAGCCGAAATGAAACCAGCCAATATAATATTAAACTTGTCAATAGACTACACTGAACCAAGAGAAGAATTCATGGGTTGAGTTTGTTACTATGGGAACATCTATTGATATAACAATAGATGAAGTGCTATTCCTGGCTTGTATGTGTTCACCTTTCAAAATGTATCAGGAAGCTTCATTGTCATGCCATTTTTTAGGGGGTATTTATTGGGAAGACAGTTTTCTCTTTTTATTTGAAAAGTCAGTTATTTACCTTCACACTTTATGTTGCCTACTTGTAACTTATCTTTTGTTAAAGATTTCATGTCTTGTTTTACTTTTAATTTTTATGAAATGAAAAGGCATTTAGTTTATAGATATACTGAAACAATATATATTACTTGGGGATTTCTTTTGTATTGAAGATTCAGTGGTTTTCCTAATATGTTGACACATATTAGGTCATAGCCCCTTCTGATAACACTCAATGGCTCAAGCATGGGTTAAAAGGGCTTAAACCATCTTACTTGGAGTTCACACACACACACACACACACACACACACACACACACACACACACACAGACACGAACACTTGGAATTTGCAAGAAGGTAAATATGCCTGATTCAGCTGGAAGTGTGGGTAGCTTTAATACAACTTCAGAGTTATGTTAAAGCTAGATAATTAAGAGAAAAAAATGAAATTCCTTGATATGGTATGATTATCTTCATTGTAACCGTTTTTTTTGAAGAATAGAACTTGTTATTGAGCAAATGGCTTTTTTACTTTCCTCTAAATACATATATGGGTTTTAGGTACTAGAAAAAGAACAGAGAAAGGAAGAAACTTTCCTTTCTATATAAAGTCTCTATATTCCGTAGAGCAGACACTTAAATATTAGGCAGTGGTCTTCCTCTCTCCCTCCTGTCTGTGTTTACCTGGGTCCTGTAGGCTGTGGAATATGCTAACCCTAATGAGCATGAGTTGCCAAGTCTGTTTTCTCTAGTTTCTCCTCTGGAATCCTTTCACCATCTGGGAATACAATTATAGAGACCTCTGATGAATAGCTGTTATAGTGGGGAAAGTACAGGCACTGAGAAATCTAGAGACTCAGTGTCTGGTTCTGATTTTTGTTCTATTTTTTATGACCTTGGGCATTTCACTTCTATGAACCTCAGTTCCTTTTCTTAGGAACTGAGACACGGTTGGACTACATGATTCTTGAAAGTCCTTCTAGTTCTGAAAGTGGATGCTTTTGTTATGTTCTCATACATGTGCATGCTCAGCCCTCTTCCCAACATACTGGTGTTTGTTTTTTTTTATGTTGGGGGGTCTCACTCTGATGCCCAGACTGGAGTGCAATGGCACAATCATGGTTCACTGCAGCCTTGACCTCCTGGGGTCAGTTGATCTTCCTGCTTCAGCCTCCTGAGTAGCCAGAAATGCAGGCATGCTCCACCATGCCTGGCTAACTTTTTAAGGCTTTTTTGGAAAGATGTCTAGCTTTTTTGCTGTGTTGTCTAGGCTGGTCTTGAATTTCTGGTCTCAAGTGGTCCTCCTATCTTGGCCATCTAAGATGCTGGGATTACAGGTGTGAGTCACCCAACCCAACATACTATTTTTATAAATGGTAAGATGGCCTTGCAAAGCACATAAGACTTTGACAAGACAAAACGTTTTATTTTTACTTATTATTATTATTTTTTTGCCGTTCACTTTCTGGACTTTAATTTGTTGTCTTCCATTCATCTGGAATTGAACTCTTGCTCTTTCTATCTGGTCCACTCTTGAGGAGACCCAGAATAACTGAGACCCTCTAGGCAGAAACATGAGGCAGCTTTGTGTGTCTATCTGGCACTGAGTTTCGTAGGAACACCATGCATGCAAGCTGCCTCCACTACATACAGTTGTGTGAGGTTAACTCTACACCTGGTGATTGCACTCTTAAGGTTTCCTAGGAAAATGTTGGAAATGGTTTCCCTGATTAGACCACTTTGGGCCTGACTCATGAACCACTTATTATCCTCAGGTTTACTTCTGATGGGGGATTCTCAAGAGGGCATTTCTTGTCCTAAAATCTTTCTCTTTCTCTAAAGCTTTCTTGAAGCTGGATATGACTGTTTGAGGGTGGCTTTCGGCTTCCTCTTTCTTTACAGATGTCATGTGTTTTCTCTCACACATTTCACTTCAACAGACTCAGGTTATTAGGTTCTTAGACTTCAGTCTAATGCCCACATATCGCTCGCTTCTATTCCTTTTTTAATTTTTTATTTTATTTTATTTTTTTCATAATCAATATTTTTTATTATGGTTTTGTGGGGTATAGTTAAGGGTTAGGTGTACAGTTATGTTTCATTCAGGCACCCTGTTGATAAGAGGTGTTTCCCCATCCCCCATTCCTTTTTTGAAATTTTAAAGATGTGGAGTACAATCCAGGATTAGATATTATTCCTTTTTCTTTTTTTTAACCAAAGCTGCATTGCCAAAATGTTTTCTAACATTGCATCATATACTTTAATCACACCCCTCTTTCCTTTCCGGGTTTTAAATTTCTAATTACATTTAGCCAGAATGATACCATTTTTGGTTCATGCTGTTATTGTTGTTTTAATGGACTCTCATTCCTTACTTGCTGGGCATTTGTATTTCATTTTGAATTACCTAATCACTTTTTGATAGAAGTGGTTCAAACCTCAATGGATTTTTAAAAATGCACTCACTACAAAATGATGGCATATTTGTATAATATGGTTCATCCAGGGTCTCAACAGTAACAGAATCATCTAGAAGGGATCAACTAATGGAGGTGTGGATAGGGTGAAGGGAACAAAAAGGAATGTTGAGGTCTGCGGAGACTGATAACTGTGAGAAGTCATTAACATCTACTGGATCATGGGGCAAGGGGAAGTAATGCAGTCACCAGAGCCCAGTGAGAGCTAGAGCTCTAGTTGTGGAAGGAGGGACACAGTTAGTACAAGAGACATGGTGATGAGGCTTGGAGGAAGAAGGGAAGAAATACCCTAACCTCTCACTCTTTGTTCTTTGTTCTTTGGTCTGCTTGCATTTCCCAGATAGATAGGTGGTGTTTAAGGTCGTTTCTTTTTTTTTTCCTTCCCTCCACCCCCTTAAGGTCATTTTCTGTGTGTTCCTTTTATCTGTGATATGATTTAGCCTTTTTCTCCCCCCAGGATAATGCCCTCCAAGCTGCATGGCCCTCAGCAGATGAATCCATCACCAGCACTATTTCACCACTTGATTTCAGCTCTGGTCCTCCCTCAGCCACTGACAGGGAACTCTGGTCAGAAAGTCCTTTGGGTGATTTAGTGTCTACACACAAACTAGTCTTTCCCTCGGAGACGGGCCTCAGCTCTTCCCCAGAGGTTTTAGAGGTTAGCAGCTTGACTCTTCATTCTGTCACCCCGGCAGTGCTTCAGCCTGGCTTGCCTGTGGCATTTGAGGAGAGGACTTCTGGATCTGACTTGTTAGAAGATGGTGAGGAACTCTAATCACTTTTCATACTTTTTATTATATCAGATGACAAGGGTTTTGAAGAGAGGAAGAGACTATGGTTAGGAGAAAAGCATAGTAGGCTTCATTGAGGGGAAGATGTCTTGGGAGACTTATGTGAGAGAGGAAATAATCAAATTCAATTCGTTGGGATGGTGAGACCAAATGTATAAATAGTATAAATAGTAAGAAATAAATCTGAGGAACTGGGGTGGGGATCAGTGAATGAATGTTTTCAATGAAGGTTGTATTGAAGAGTATATTATCTAGTTAAATTATTACTGCTGTTAAAGGACCACTTTACTGACTTAAATATTGGAGTGATAAACAAACAGCATCAAAGAAGATTATTCCATGAGGTTAATAGGATTGACTGTGCAGGTTATGTCTAAAGATTGTAGCTTGTAGTAGTATTGTGCAGGGAAGAACTTAAACTAGGGCAGCTGCAGCAGAGAGAAACAAGTGAAAAAATGAAACTGATGAGTTTGATGTTGTGGAGGAAAAACTCAACGTGACTTAGGGATGTTGTATATATGTGAAAGAGGAAGGTGAACGAAGATGTAAATAATGAGTTCAGAATTTCAAACACCGGGTAAATCTGAAGGATGATGGGCCATACATGTAACGGGGGAAATGGGAATTCAGTGAGAATCACAATTTTGGGGGGCTTTTCTTTGGAAATGACCACTGGATTTAGTCTTTGTGGTCAGAAAGGCTACCAGCAGTTCTTTATTTTTTATGAAATTAAAAAAGAATTCACGTATTTGAGGCTTGTTTCAAGCCTTGTCATCCCCTTGTCATCCTCAAGAAGGGGGATAATAGTCATGAGTGATTGTTCTACATAACAAGCACATTATCAGATCTTACTGTTTGTTAGAGATAGCAAAGCAAAAGTCAGTGACTGTCCTTGCTAGCTTCACAGGAAAAAAACAAAAAAACAAAAAAACAGGCAACTAGCTTTATTAGGAAAACTAGGAATATAGTTTGGTAACTCTGTAGATCAACTAATGGAAAATTTCATTTTTAGGATTAGCCACCATTGAAGAATCAGAAGATTTTCCTTCTATTGACCAATTGCCTTCAATTTCATTCACTCAACCTGTGCCAAAAGAAATAGCACCAGCTATGGAAGACTCTGGTGTGTCCTTCACATTTTCACCATATTTCACCTCCACTGACACGTTAGATCATCTTGATCAAGAAATAACTGAACCATTTGGCTTGGACCAATTAGAAGTGAGCCCTTTGTTGCCAGACACAACTGTGGAAAAAGAGTTCATATCTGAGAGTGGCTTAGGTTCAGGATCTGGACAAAAGGTGGATCTGACCACTTGGCCATGGAGTGAGCCTTCATCAGAGAAGAGCACTGAAACACTGGCCCCACCATGGCTCGAAGATGGCGTTTCACTTCTGCCAATTGAGGGTGAAGATGAGAAACTGGTTATAGTTGACAAAATGGATTCCACAGACCAAATTATTGAGCATTCAAAATATGAGCACGGTGATAGACCCACACACTTTCCAGAGGAAGAGCCCTTGGGTGGACCTGTTGTGCCCATCTTTGCTGAGACTACAACTCAGTCTGTATCTCTAACTCTCCCCAAGCACGTGTCTGTGGCAATCTCTGCTTCTGCTGATGAACCAGATCAAACAGACACTTTCCTAAAGGAGGATATGGAACAAGCTGCAGAGTCCGCTGACCATGAGTGGTTTGACAGTGAGGCTTCAGTGGTGAAGCCAGACATGCAACCTTTGTGGACTATGTTGCCAGAATCAGATATACTTTGGACAAGGACTTCTTCCCTAGGGAAATTGTCCAGAGACACATTGGCAGGTACACCACAGAGTACTGACAGACTCTGGTTGAAAGCTTCCATGACACAATCTACCAAATTGCCTCCAACCACAAGCTCCACCCTGCTGGAAGATGAAGTAATTATGGGCGTTCAGGATATTTCTTTAGAACTGGACCGGGTAGGCACGGATTACTATCAGCCTGAGCTAATCCAAGAGCAAAATGGCAAGGTTGGTAGTTATGTGGAAATGTCTACAAGTGCTCATGTCACAGAGATGGTTAATGCGGCTTGGCCCACGAAAGGAGGTGACTTGAGTTATACCCAGACTGCAGGAGCATTGGTGGTTTTCTTCAGCCTCCGAGTGACTAATATGATGTTTTCAGAAGATCTGTTTAATAAAAACTCTTTGGAGTATAAAGCCCTGGAGCAAAGATTCTTAGAACTGGTAAGCACAAAAAGTGAAACATGGGCACTTGTGAATAATCATGCATAAACCACCCTTCACCTATCCCTGCCACCCCCCCCCCCCCGCCAACCACACACACCCAGCACACAAGGTCTGAGCCAAGGAAAGGGTGATCTGCTGTGAACATTCATTTCCTATCATCCACAAATAGTGCCCTGGACTAGGGTTGGGAGGAAGAAAAGACAGGTGGATACAATAAGTAGAAAACACAAAAATGGCATGGAGGTGATGTGATAGTTTATATGGCAGATTGTAGTCCATGAATTATAGAACTGAAATAAGTTTGAAATTTATTTTCACATTTTATTGTGAGACCAGTGTTTTCAAGTTACCTGAGATGCCATCACTGTTGTAATCCTTTAGTGAAACAGAGAGAATAAATTCTCTGGGTGTCTAAAATGGTTTATGGGTTCCATGGGATTTCTAACTATCTCTATGGAAATTTCATGACATTCCTAATTTACACTCTCAAATCATTCCTAATTTATCCTTTTGTTAATTAAAAGATTAAATGTAGAGGTAATATAATTAGGAGAATGTGGGAAGGGCTCATTTTGGTTTTTTGTTTTGTTTTGGTATGTATTGAACAAAATGTAAAACCTTGTCAATAAACTTACTCCTTTTCATGTGTTGTAGCTGGTTCCCTATCTCCAGTCAAATCTCACAGGGTTCCAGAACTTAGAAATCCTCAACTTCAGAAATGGCAGTATTGTGGTGAACAGCCGAATGAAGTTTGCCAATTCTGTCCCTCCTAATGTCAACGATGCTGTGTATATGATTCTGGAAGATTTTTGCACCACTGCCTACCAAACCATGAACTTGGCTATTGACAGATATTCCCTTGATGTGGAATCAGGTAATGGTATTACCTACCATGGTGGCTTCTTAGTAGAATCAGGTGCTTATTCTTATGGGTTTTCTTTTTCATCACATCAAGGAATTCACATCTTGATATTTGGTACAATATTTCTTCCAAGAAAATCAATAGCATTCTCTTTTCAAAGCATTGTCCACACATATTATCTTTACTACTTCGCCTTCCATCCCCTTTTCTACTGACTCTATCTGGCTTTCTCTTTTACTTATCTACTGGATCTGTTCTTGCTATGTCTTTGTGTTGCCAAGCTCACAAAATTTGGACTCTCTGCCTTTCTATATCATTTCCCAGTTTTTGTATCTATTCCCATTGTTTTAAGTCTTATGGAAATGTCAATAAGTTTCCACATTTTTATTTTTTTATTTTTATTTTTTTGAGTTGGCGTCTCATTCTGTCACCCAGACTGGAGTGCAGTGGCCGCTCCTGGCCACTGAAGCCTCTACCTACTGGGCTCCAGCGTTCCTTCTGCCTCAGCCTTCCAAGTAACTGGAACTACAGGCGCGAGGAACCACACCTGGCTAATTTTTGATTTATTGTAGAGATGAGGTCTCGCCAAGTTGCCCAGGTGGGTCTCGAATCCTCAGACTCAGGCAATCCACTCACCTCAGCCTCCCAAAGCGCTGGGATTACAGGCTGAGCCACTGAGCCCGGCATTCCACATTTTTATATACAGATCAAACTTCTTTTGTTTCTGTATAATCAATATATAACTCTTAGACTGTCTCCCCTTGGGTGTGTTCTATGTATATCAAATTTAGGACATCTGTGAATGAGCTCTAGTTTTTTATATCTCCTTACCCCCTGCTAAATCTACTCCTTCTCTCAGCTTTTTCATCTCTATAAATAGAAACTTTATCTACTTAGCTTCTTAAGTCAGAAACCTTAGAAGTCATTATTGGTATCTTAGTTCCCATCATCCCCAATTTTTGTCATCCACCAAGCTTATATTGATTCTGAGTTCTAAATATATCTCCCAATCCATGCTCTTTTCTCTATCTTCACTGCCATGACTCCATTCAGAACACCATTGTCTCTCATTTGGACCAGTTTCTCCACATTCTCTCTTGCTCCACCTCCCCATTCTCTGGACAGCTCTTCCTAAAACATCCATCAGATTATTTCACTATGCTGTTTGAAACCTGTTTGTAGCTGCCTGGTTCAGTAGCGACAAAGCCTTGTCCCTTCTTCCACAGTATCATCCAGTGAAACGAACTTCATTGCTCAACATGTTCTAGTCAAACTAGCTTGTCTTTTGTTGCTTAAATTCAAAACCTTTTTCTTGCCTTAAAGCCTTTGCACTACTGTCCCCTTTGCCTGAAACTCTTGCTCTTTTGGCTGACTCTTGCTCTTCTCAAGACTTTTACTGACTCACCCATAGTCTATATTAGATCTTTCCAGTTAACCTTTCTTATAACATCATGTTCTTTTCTCCTGTAGAGTTAACACCATTGGAATAATGTTAATATGTGTGCATCATTACTTGATGGCTTTTTTCTTCCAGTAAGCTTTTCACAAAGACTGAGAGTGTGCCTGTTTTATTAACCACTTTCTAGCACAGTGTAGTGAACCCAGAAGGTGCTCAAGCATACCATGAATGAATGATATAAACCTTTGCTTTCATTTGGAAGACCTGGTTGCAGAGAATGCAGCTGGAGCCTGAAATTTTGTTCTTTCTTCCCTTCCACATACTAGAAGACAGTTGTTTTGAGTAGTTGTAAGGCAGAATGTCTGGGTTCATATTTCTCCAGTGCCTTTTACTCTCAAATTGGTTTGAAAGTCAGCCCTATTCTTTAACTGAGAAAGAAGCAAATGCTCTTTCCTTTGAAATTCTTGAAGGACCATTATTCATTGAAAGTGAGGAAAATTATTCAGTCAATCTCCAATATCCAAACCTCTTGCCGCTTGAGTTCTCTAGGGTCGTTTGCACATTCTTTGCCATGTGATGTAGTAGAAAAAGCAATTAATTATCATTTTGATTTCTTGCCTCTGCTCTGCTGTTTATCATTTGTGTGACCCAGATTAGTTATTTTGTCTCTGAGCCTTAGCTCCTCAGATAGTAAATGGGGATAGTATTGGCTGGTCTATGTATTTCATGAGGGGTAATCTAAGGATTAAACAAATAAGAGATCTAAAACATTTGACTAGCTATACAAAGGCAAGTTTTAGTTTATAAAACTTGTGCAAAAGTTAGTCCACTTCTTTTAAAAGAGAATTACAATAGGTAAGTGCATTTACTTCACTTTTGTATGTAACTCACATGTCAGCTGAATGCCAAATCATCCAGGTATACAGGGTAACCTTTTTCTATAATATGCAAATGAACTGACATTAGCCCCTCCCCTGTGCAATGTAGAACCTGCATCTATGTTCCCCCACCCCTCAGTATCTCTAGTCACTGATAGAGAACTTAAACATCTCTTCATCCCCTCCAGTTCTGAGTTTCCTCTGCAGAGTTTTCAATCTCATATGTCTCGACTCTTGTAGATGTTCTTTATATTAACATTAACGTGGGTCACAGTCCTGTTTTTGATTTTCCCAAAGCACCTCTAACACTGGACAGTTGATTCTATCAGATATTTGCTTATGGTGTGAAGATAATGGAAAAGGCTATATCGCAGCATAGCAGATGACTTGAAAATATGAGTGAGGTGTATCCGTTCTAAAACTCCTCAGCCACCTTCTCAAAGAACTCTCTTTCGCACCAGCTTCTCCCAGGACCCAGTCAGCAACTTCAGGCCATGAAGTTGTCTTTCTAGATCTTCTTCACATGTTGTCCACTCTCATTTTTCTGGACCTACCAGTCCTTCTCTTAGACTGCTCCTAGAATACCAGAATGTATCTCATTTTACAGTTTTGACCCTTAGCTCCCATCCCAAACTTAGCTTCAACTCTACCTTTGTTTTCCCAGAGTCATTAAGGTACTTTTCCAAATACAGGGACAGCTCTCTGGGCATTCTCCCTTAATCAGCACAAAGGACTAGAAAGAGACTTGGAAACCACAGTATTTCATTTACACGACTAAAATATCAGGCTTGTTCTGGAAGCAAAAGAAGCAACATTTATCTTTTTCCTAGAGCTATATCTTTTTCCTAATCTACAAAAAATATAGATTCTATTTTTCTCATTCTAGGCACTTACCCACACCCACAAAATGGTTACAAGGTTTTAGACATTTTAAGTAAAATGTTTCTACTACATGTGTATGGATTGAGCATCCCTAACCTGAGAATCTGAAATTCAAAATACTCCCAAATCAGAAACTTTTTGAGTACCCACATAATGCCACAAATGGAAAATTCCACATCTGACCTCACGTGATGGGTTGCAGTCTAAATGCAGGCACACAAGACACAGTTTATTCAGCGTCTCCGAAAGAAAAAAGACATTTCCAGCCCCCTTCACCTGTAATATATCTTTCCATGTTCAGCATGAGGATGATGCCAGACAACCACAGCTTGTTACCATGGGTGAATGAGATAGTGACACCTTTGTTTTCTGATAGTTTGATATATACAAATTTGTTTCATACACAAAATTATTTTAAATGCTGTATAAAATTAACTTCAATCGATGTGTACAAGGTGTATGTAAAACATAAATGAATTTCATGTATAGACTTGGGTCCCATCCCCAAGTGATCTCATTATGTATATGAAAATATTCCGCCGGGTTCGGTGGCTCAGCCTGTAATCCCGTACTTTGGGAGGCTGAGGTGAGTGGATTGTCTGAGCCTGCAGGTTCGAGACCCGCCTGGGCA
>NW_007253930.1:121482-143512 GCF_000164805.1 Carlito syrichta
AAAAAAAAAAAAAAAAAAAAAAAGAGAAAGTAAATATTCCAAAATATTAAACAATCTGAAATCCAAAACACTTCTGGTTTCAAGGATTTCAGATGGGATATTCATCCTGTAGTTTTAGTTGAAGGCCCTCAGATTACATTATTTTTATCTCAAGATTGGCTAGAAACAAGAGTGACTTGTTTCTTGCCTAAAATATTGTCATGTGTAGTGTCTCAGAAACTCTTGAAGTTCCATTAACAAAGGGGAACTACCTGATACCACCCTCTCCACCCACTTTGTACACTCATATCTCTCACTGCTAGGTCAGGATCAGATTATTTCCTGATTACAAAGTCACAAAATAAATACTAGGATACGGATGAGAAGACTAAGAAAATATACAATGAAATCCTGCTGGGCAGTCCCCATCCATCAGCACATTTATATGCTTTCCTTGTTACATGAGCATCTTGGCAGTGGTCCCCTGTATTAGTTCCCTTTCCTATGACTGTTGTAACAAAGTACCACAAACTAGGTGCCTTATAAACAGGAATTTATTCTCCTACAGATCTTGAGGCTAGAAGTCCAAAATCAAAATGTTGGCAGGGCCATCCTCCCTCCGAAATATCTAGAAAGAGCCCTTCCTTGTCTTTTCCTGGCTTCTGGTGTTTGCCAACAATCCTTGACATCACTTGGCTTAAAGGTATATCACTCTAGTCTCTGTCTCCGTCTCTATGTAACCCTCTTCTCTGTGTGTCTGTGTCTCTGTGTCCAAATTTTATTCTTCTCATAAGGACACCAATCATCAGATTAGGGAGCATCCTAATCTAGTGTGGCCTCTTTTTAACTTGATTACATTTGCAAAGACTCTATTTCCAAATAAGGTCGTATTCTGAGGTTCTGGATGGATGGGAACTTTTGGGAGACATTGTTCCCCAGTATATTCCCGTATTTTCACATGGGAACCAAGGAGAACAGAGAGGGGGTAGATTGGGTGGTATTAGTTAGTTCCCCTTGGAATTTGTCCTTTTCTCCAAATTCCAAGGACACAGACTTGATTAAAATTCTCTTTAATGTTCATAGCAGCAAGAACATCATTGCTTTTCAAAATAATATTATTTTTCTAGGAGCCAAGAGACTATGTCTGTTTCTTTTTATTCCCAATATCTTTCTAGCTAAACTTCATTCTTTTAAAAATACAGATAAGTCTATGGATGATTTCCATCCCTTTCTTCTGTTTTCAGTATTTGTGTCATACTTTGTCCATTTGCCACCGACAGATTGCTATTCACCAGTAAAGAACACGTGGGAAATTCGGCAGGATGGAAGACCCATCATGGTCAATGTCATATGTCATTTTTGGCCGGTTATTGTCCCAGTAAAATTTTTAGAAATAGTCATTTTCCCTTACCCCATCAATGAGAAATGAAGTTACCGAAGTTAAAATATTGTTGGGGACATCCTGAGGAAGTGCAGGGCTGACTTCTTTTCCTAACATTGGCTTGCATAAATCGTGATTGTTCCTAGGCTTCTTTTACTGGGCTATACCCATCCCTGAGACTTCTACCAGTTCTCTTGTGGGCACTCTTTCCCCATCCCATGTTCTCAGTGTTGTGCAAGATATGTAGCAGTGTATACAGAGGTTAGGATTGGTAGAAATTAATGGTACATGAAAGCTGCGTTTAATTTACAGCTACAATTACATGGCATGGATTTTAATGCCTCTGCATGCTCCCTAGATAAAACATGTTATGACTTACCCAAGTCATAGGGTTTTATGAGTTGGCTCTGGGTTTTAGAGAAATCTGACAAAAACTCACCCATCTAGGATGAATCAGAAATTTTTTGTGGTATTGTTGGTGATGGTGTTCTTGAATATTTCAGGCAGGGGGTTGTCCCATGGTACTTTGGGAGAGAGTTTTAATGAAGGACTTTTTGTACCCCAGTTTCTGTACTTTGCCTTTTCTTGCATTATTTGTTGGTTTGTTTAATGTTTTAGGTGATGAAGCCAACCCTTGCAAGTTTCAGGCCTGCAATGAGTTTTCTGAGTGTCTGGTCAACCCCTGGAGTGGAGAAGCAAAGTGTAGGTGCTACCCTGGGTACCTGAGTGTGGAAGAACGGCCCTGTCAGAGCATCTGTGACCTACAGCCTGACTTCTGTTTGAATGATGGAAAGTGTGACATTATGCCTGGCCATGGGGCCATTTGTAGGTATGTTGTAATGTGATTTTGACTTTAAAAGCTACAGATACTTCCTTGAAGAAAAAGGGTCTACAGCTATACTTTTAGGATAATGATTACAATATTTTTATGGAAAGTATATCTAGGCAATAGATGGATGCCTAATTCTCATGTGAAGATTGACTCATTTAATAAGCCTGAATTTCAACTGGTAGTTTTATTCTGTTAGGGAGCTGTAAAAAATATTGTCTAAATAAGTCCTACTGAGAATACGTGGACTGATTGGAGATCTTTGTATTATAGGTTTTAGTGATGGTGATAAGGAAGCTAGTGTCCAAATAAGGTGTAAACATAAGAGTAACACCTTCTCCAATATCTGAACATGTGGACATGAAGGAGTTTTATTGTTCTACTTGAATTATACTCTTAATGGCTTTGAGTTCCTCTAGTCCTAGTGAATATTCATTCAAAAATAAAGAAAGGTAAATATTTGAAGTTTTCAAAATGATGGCAAAAAATGTCTTTCTTTAATTACATCTGAGATCCATTTTCTAAAGGTAGAACCAACGAGAATGCTGCAGCCGAACAGGCTCAGTGAGCCTGACAGTCCTCAACCTTTCAGCCATACACAACCAAAGATTCATGGTTGTAAGAGGAGAGAATGCTGAGAATAAGCAGGAGAAACATAGACTAGAGAATAATTTATAAAGTCAGCATGGGCAAATTTTAGCATATGCACAGATGCCAAAAACAGGAAATAAGTGGAAACGATCCAGAGTTTTCTATATGAAAAAATATAAAGTTTACCTGGAAAACTAAGGGGGGAGGGCAGAGAAACAGCTTCTTGGTGTCCAGAGAAATTAATATTATTTTGAAAATCAGTGATTTCCTTGCCATTCTAGGGATTGAAGTTCTGTGGGCTTGGGGTTGAAGGGTCTCTTTAGGGTGGTAAAAGGGGATTGGGTATCTGGAAGTCTGGGTTCTAGACACATCTCTATAGCTGACTAATTATATGACCTAATGTCAGTCTCTTTTCTTCCAAGATCATTTTTTAAACTCACAAATAAGGAGGTTAAGTAGAACAATTTCTTCAAGTCTATTCAATTTTTTTTTTTTTTTGAGTTGGAGTTTCACTCTGTCACTTAGGCTGGACCTGCTCAAATAATCCTTCCACCTCAGCCTTCCAAGTAGCTGGAACTACAGGCACGTGCCTCCATGCCCAGCTAGGTCTATTCAGTCTTTTATTCTGTCATTTACAAATGGTCAATGAAGACTGGCTAGGTCAATGCCAGATATTATGCACAGCCTTAAATTCTATGATCATTCAGTCTGATTATTCAACTCTTCAATAAAGCTTCATGTGGTCAGCATTAATTTCTCTACCTTTCCCTGGTCTCTTGGCAGTTTCTGCTGTGAATCATTACTTTGAGCAGAGTGATTGAGACTTTGGCCTTGGTGATTGTTGGTTACAGGTGCCGGGTAGGTGAGAACTGGTGGTACCGAGGTGAGCACTGTGAGGAGTTTGTGTCCGAACCCTTGGTCATAGGCATCACCATTGCCTCCGTGGTTGGACTTCTTCTCATCTCTTCTGGGGTCATCTTCTTCCTCATCCGGACTTTTCAGGCACAGAATGTCAGGAGAGAAAGAGAGAGGCCTTTCAGGTAAATATGGAAAAGAGCTCTCTGAAGGAAGAAAGTGTTCTGTGCACTCATTCAGTTAGCACTTACCATGTGCCAAATGTTGGACAAGGAACTGGGTGGAGGAAAGAGAAAGATGAAGTTGAAAAAAGCATGATCCCTCTCCTCAAAGGGGTGTCTGATTGAAAAGATACATAAGGAGTGCTATGAGCAAGATGCTAAGAAGCCTAGATGATGTATAAATTTGTTTTCCATGGGCGACAAAGTCTTAAAAGTCTTAATGATGATTGTGATATTTGGCTCGACAGAAGAGTAGGCATTTGCCACTCTTGGGGTAGGATGCTTTCTAGCTAGTTGAATGAACATGAGCAAAGTCAGGAAAGCGGGCATGAACCTCAAGGCACAGGGAAGGAAAGGCATGACTGAGTGTGGCCAGATTGCCTGTGTCATGGTGGGGGGAGGGTTGGGAAGGGAGTGTTGGAGACAAGATGGAAAAGTTCAATTTCCCTTCGTGGAGAACCAGATCTATTACAGCTTCATTCCCTTTGGCTCATACCAGTGGTAATTAGCCAAATATTCTGACAAGAAATGAAATCTGGTTTTCTATATAGTTAAATATGGCTTCACTGATAGGGCAATAAAACCTGGTCTACTTGCTAGACTAGGAATCCAAGGATCAAAATCCTGGCTTGTACTTCTATGCTTCTAGAGTCTATAAGACCTGTTACTTCAGGTTTAGGTTACCTTCCCCCACCCTCAGACTTGCCTAAGGAGGCATCCTTCCAGCACCCATGATATACCTCCATCATTATTCTTATGCTTTTAGTGGAGTTTGACTTCTTATTAGACTGTAGTCTCATTCAGGGCAGAGAGTACAACAAATTATTTGTATCATCAGCATGTAGAACAGTCTTAGGCATATAATAAATGCTCAGTAAATATGTGTAGACCTGAATAGATTTTAATTGAGACCCAGCCCCCCCATTATTACTTATTTTCCAGTTTTTGACATATATAACTCAGGGGATGATGAAGCTGTATTGGTTGATAAAATACTATCTACTGGCAGACATAGTTCCCAACCAACATTTATTGAGTGCTGGGTACTGTGGTCAAGTAAGATGAATGAACATGAAACAGCTCTCCTTGCCATGGACTTGAGGCGATCATAATGACAAATTATTTTTGAGATTGACCTGGATATTTTTCCAGGTCTGTTTTTCAGTCACCTCCCCCCATCAGTGTCCAGCTCACTTACATTTCATCCCCAACAGAAATCTTGTCCCAGCTGAGTAGCCTTCCAAGCAGTTGAACGTTCCAAGAAGATCCTGAATCAATCACATCTTTCTTTCTGTGGCTCCTGCAGGCAGCCTGACAACCTTTCATCCATTGAGAATGCTGTGAAGTACAACCCTGTGTATGAAAGCCGCATGGCCGGGTGTGAGCAGTATGAGGGGCCCTACCCGCAGCGTCCCTTCTACAGCTCTGCGAGTGGAGAGATGATTGGTGGCCTGAGCAGAGAAGAAATCCGACAGATGTATGAGAGCAGTGAGCTTTCCAAAGAGGTAGAATTTTTTATTTTTTTTAAATTGTGGGGTACAATTCAGGGTTAGGTCTACAGATATTCATTGTGCAGGTACTCTTGTTGATGAGGTGTGCCCTCCCTTCCCCAGGCAGATTTCGACTACTGTAAATCCCACCCCCTCCACTGCAGTTTCCTGCTACTGTCAAACCATTTCTTATAGTATTACAGTAGTTGTTCAAGGTCCACTTATGAGTGAGAACACGTGACACTCAGATCTGTGTGTGTGTGTGTGTGTGTGTGTGTGTGTGTGTGTGTGCGCGCGCGCGCATGTATGCATGTATGTATGAGAACGTGTGTGTATGTATATGCATGATATACACAGGTTTCAAGAAAGGATGACAAATATTTCACAAATTGATTTTTGACCTTATATCTTCCAGTCGGTGTGATATACAGGGGACAATCTATTTTTAAAATAGTAATTAAATTCAATTTTTCTTTCTTTTTTTCTCTTTCTTGCTCTGGTGGAAACTAATAGAACAAGGGTATTCAGTTCTGAACTGTGCCTTATTTTCCACCCAGTGACTCTTTTTTCCATCGGTATCAAATGCTCTCTCCTTCCCCCCTTCTTTCCTTAGAAATATGTTTGAGTTAGAGCAGTATGTGTAATATCCAGAGCAGTACCTGTAATATCCAGAGCAGTGTAAGATCCAGAGTAGTACCTGTGATATCCAGGACCTTCCATTTTTCTGAAAGGGTCACCCTGAAAGTCACAATTCCTTATAAAAAATGAGAACTCAGCCGGGCTTGGTGGCTCAGCCTGTAATCCCGCGCCTTTGGGAGGCTAAGGTGAGTGGATTGCCTGAGCCCACGGGTTCGAGACCCGCCTGGGCAGCGAGACCTCATCTCTACAAAAAAATAAAAAAAAAATTAGCCGGGCGTGGTAGCGCGTGCCTGTAGTTCCAGCTACTTGGAGGGCTGAGGCGGAAGGATCGCTGGAGCCCAGCAGGTCGAGGCTGCGGTGGCCGGGAGCAGCCACTGCACTCCAGCCTGGGCGACAGAGTGAGACTCCAACTCAAAAAAAAAAAAAAAAATGAGAACTCTTTTGAAAAGGCTGTTGAGGTTTTTCTCATGCAATGTGTGGCTCCCTTTTTTTGTTTAAGGAAATTCAAGAGAGAATGAGAGTTTTGGAAATGTATGCCAATGATCCTGAGTTTGCAGCTTTTGTCAGAGAGCATCAAATGTAAGTGTTTGAAACAGCCCATGCCCTTCTGTCTACCCCACTGTCATAACAGTTTCCTTTAAAGTAGTGGCACCAGGGTGAGAGGTAATTCCTGTTCATCTGACAGGGGTTTTGGTGATAACCAAATTTGTTGAGTTCTTTAAAGTTTATGTATGTCCACACAGTTTATCTCATTTATTCCATATAATGGAATAATATAATGAGGTGTTACAACTTGTATGTTTCTTATTTGAAGAAAGGAAGGCTTGGAGAGATGAAGGAACTTACTTGAGATGACAATGACAGCAAGTGGCAGAGAAGATTTCAATCTAAGACACTATCTGTTTGGGACTAAAGATCCCTGGGCTGTGTCGAATTTTCTCTCATGTTATCATAGCTCACCCATCATCCAATGCCATAAAATATTTTCTTTTTTTTTTTTTTTTGAAAGCAGGATTTATTGAGAGAACAGAAAAGCTCCCACAGTGAGAGGGGACCTGAAGGGGGTTGCCCACCATAAAATATTTTCATAGATGAATTCCATGAAAAGGATCTGAGTAGCCAAAATTTCTCATGTTTTAACACTTTCTTCTATTCTATCTCTACAGATACTTTTCAGTATGCTTTGAATCACATATCTCACTAAAGTGTATCTCTTGCCTCTGTCAAGTTTATCTTAATTTCACTCTCCTTCCATTTGCCTTTCTCAGCATGCATTTTGGGCAAGTGTCTGTGATTGTTTTTCTTTGTTTTCCAGGATCCATAACCAGATTTAGGTTACAAAATAAACTATCTTGTAAAGCAACCACTGTGGACATTGTTTGAGGGTAGGGGGAATTACAACTTGATACTGATATTTGGTGCTACTACTGCCTTCATGGAGGCTCATGAAGGGGCTAGCCAGGTGTCTTCACCTGCCTTTTAGAAAAGAAAAACCAGAGCAATGCATGCATGTAAAAGAAATTGATAAAGGGTCAGATAACACTCATGGCCTAGAGTGTAGCCTCTGCCCCTTTTCTCCAAATCCCTTTTTTTCTGACAAGCAGCTTCTTCACTCACTAAGATAAGGGACAAATTGACACCTAAGGAAACTGAGGAAGATGTTTATCTAATCCCATGTGTATGGTAGAGCCACCTCTAAAATTCTCTGAACATCTGACTTGATTCCCAGGAGGTACTGCCAATCTTGAATGCTATCAGAGCAATATTACCAGAAGTCTACCTTTTAAACCAGAGAATCCATTCATCCCTGAGTCTTCAGCCAGCAGATGGCACATGGTGCCATTTCAGTTGCATGTTCTTCAGTAGGAAGAACTTGAATTATGTTTTTGTCATTTCTAAGACCCTTTATTAATCTTTCAGACCCACCTGCCTGAATGTGTTTTCTGAATTAAAAAATACATCTTACCTAGGCCAAGACAACCAAAGAAAGTATTCAGGAGAGTCTTTTTAGGGATAGGCAGCTAGACTACATGCTTCAGTTTTTGTTTTTCTGGTAAACTGTCTGGCATTAGGAATATACAAAAAAGTTGATGAAACAAAGAAGATTTAAAAATAGAAGCTTCTTTTAAACAAAAGAAAATATACACAGACACTATAGTCTTATTAAGGGAAACATTCATAGAGGAAGTATGACATTGAAAAACATGTTAGACGCATAATCCCTACAACATTTTCGGTTTTCACTTAGTCTCAGAGTTTTTATCTACTAGGTAGCCCAACAAAATGTTAGTGGACTTGATTTAGTATTTAGTAAAAGCATTATGTGATCTTTGTAGAGTGAATTTTTTAAATGTAGCATAGCACAGGGCAGCTTTTATTTAAAGAAAGAAAAAAATAGAATGTATTGATAATTTTAGGAATATAACTTGGTAATGTATTACAACAAAAATGAATCTCAGTACATTCTTGCTTTTTCAATGAATTGCTTTTTGTTTTTCCATGACAGGGAAGAGCTCTAACAAAAATTCCTAATCTGAAACTGATTAGAAGCCTGAAGAAGATGGAGATTACTTGTTACCTATGTCGTATAATTAACTTGGATTTTGAACGATGTTGGAAGAAGAATTTTCTTTTCTTTTTGAGTCATAATCTCACTCTGTTGCCCAGGCTGGAGTGCAGTGGCATAATCATGACTCACTGCAGCCTTGATCCCCTGAGCTCAGGTGATCTTTCCACCTCAGCCTCCTGAGTAGCTGGGACTACAGGTGCACACCACCATGCTAATTTTTTTGATTTTTTTGTAGAAATGAAATCTCACCATGTTGTCCAGGCTGGTCTCAAACTTCTGGGCTCAAGCAAGCCTCTCGCCTTGCCCTCCCAAGGTGCTGGGATTACAGGTGTGAGCCACTGCGCCCAGCCAGAAGAATTTTCTATGGAAACAAATTAAATATAGGGCACGCTTTTTTTTTCCAGCTTACATTTTCAGGATGTAGTAAGAAATGTGACCATTTTTATTTCTGCTAAGACCAAAAGCTGTGTTTAAAGAAATTCAAAACTGCATGAGCTCTGGAAAGGGTGCTACAAGCAAAAAGCTGGACCTGGGAGTTAGGGCTGCAGTTGGTGTCTGCTTCTGAATCTTTGAGGGTGTCTCCTAAGAACTGTGCCTCAGGTTTCCCAGCAGAAAAATAAGGTGAGACTATTACAAGGAAAAGTCAGGCTTAACAAGGGAGTATTTTGTAGCATATTTGTTATTGTTGGGTGGAATGGGGAAGCCTTTAACGTAGTCTTAATGCAGTTTATAGTCAGGCATTCATCTAAATAAAATGTTTGTGTGTGTGTGTGTGCTTATTTTTTTTGATCAAACTGCTAAAGAGAAAGCAATCTTTTTGCTGCAGTATAGAATTAGACTTGTATTTTATGCTTCTACCAGAGTTTTGAATTTCCTCGGCATATTAATCAAGAACACATTATTGTTATGTCAATAGCTTAATTTTTTAAGCCTTCAGGACCAACACATTTTTTAAGTTCAGAAGGGTCTCATTCGTCTAAAGATGAATTTAATCACATGGACAGGGAGGGTGTGGATGTTGAGCCAAGGTCTAGGTGCTGAAAATATACCTTACTGATGGATTAGTGGACTGAGGTTCCCTGACTGCTTAGAAGACGTAGAGATATCTTGGGCAAATCCTCTATCTCCTCTAGGTCCTGGTTTAGTAATTGGGAAAATTGCGCTTAACGACCTCCTATGATATAGATTAGCTCATTTGCATTGCTTCTCCTTTGTGTAATACTTCCTGTCTAAAGTAATTCCCGTGTACACAAAACAGGACAAGACTTTTAATATAATTAAAGTATGCTTTAAATTGTCCGGATAGGAAATCCACACTTCATAAAAATTTTGACAGAAACTGGAAATTTCTCTATTTTCTCCCTAATGTTTTTTTGAACAGGCACCTTTGGATGGGGTAAGGAGGAGGTCAAATAATCATCACTATTAATGTTAAATTGAATGTGCAGTAGGTTATTATTAATACAGGTATTTTATGTTAGATGTTGTCATGTTTGCCAAAACCAATTCTGAACATTTTGATTTATTTCTGACCAGATGTAAGTAACCAGGTATAGACTGACCATAAGATAAAATACTTGCTTCACTTTTTATTTTCTCAACTTGATGACTGCCAATTTCACTCATTATGAGGATACCGGAAACTAAATGTCTGGGCTTGGCACATACCATGGTAAAGCTAGTGAAAGCCTTGAAGATGTTCAGGTATTTTGGAAAGTATGTATGGATAACAGGTGTTGTGCATGTATGTATGTGTGTGTATATGTGCTCGTGTGTGTGTGTGTGTGTGTGTTTGTATATGCCAAGATAGCTTCCTTATCTCAATATTCCCTTTCATATTCTACTCACATAATGGAACTTCTGTCCATTCAGCACTTTCTACTGAGCCTATTTGAAAAGTGATAATGACTTTGATAATTAACTTTTTGATAATTAACTTTAAAGCATTATAAAAAGTGTGAATATTTGTCGCTACTAAAATTTACTTGCAAAACTTCCAAAATTTTCTGCTTAGGATTTTGCATTTTTTCCCTAAACTATCTGTATAGGAAACGTGTTTAGATGAAAATGTTGAGGTGAAAATGTGTCTCATCACAAATTAACCTTAGAATGCAGCCATTTGAATCTGTGCTTGCCGGAAGAATTTTAGATGGACATAAATCCACCTAGGGCCGGTCACCCCTATGTCACACTTAGGAGAAGCAGAAATGAGCCAAAGGAGGATCGTTGTTTTCTGTGAGCTAAGCAGTGATGTGGGGATTTGGGAATTCTGACACGTGTCACCCTCTCTGATTTCCTTTTGCATGACCTTTCCATGCAAGAGCAAAACACTTTGCTCTTCATCAGTGTCTGCTCCACACCAATGAAAGGAAACAGTAAAGGACCCCTCAACCATCCGGGAAAGAGCAGGAAGCCTCAGTTCTGGAGTAGAGACTTTGGTCCTGCCTTCGCTATGGCTGAACCATGGTTGAAAGATTGAAGAACACAGTTTCCATGGTAAAGATCCACACATGGACGGAGTAAAGCACTAAAGGAGCTATGAGTCTGATGGAAAAAACTATACCAGAAGAGTTTCTTTTTAAGAGACTTCCCCAAGGTTATTTAGTGACTTTTTTTTTTTTGAGTTGGAGTCTCACTCTGTTGCCCAGACTGGAGTACAGTGGCCGCTCCCGGCCACCGCAGCCTTGACCTGCTGGGCTCGGGCAATCCTTCCACCTCAGCCTTCCGAGTAGCCGGAATTACAGGTACACGCTACCACGCCCGGCTGATTTTTTGATTTATTGTAGAGATGAGGTCTTGCTGCCCAGGCGGGTCTTGAACCCATGGGCTCAGGCAATCCACTCACCTCAGCCTCCCAAAGGCGCGGGATTACAGGCTGAGCCACCGAGCCCGGCTTATTTAGTGACTTTTAAGATTTAAAAATCTTAGGGTAAACTCTCATTTACACTGCATGATTGAGGGGTGAAATGTACTGAATATTAGAACATTCTCATTAACCTAGCAATATCATATTCAATACAACTATCACCTTTTTTCTTTTTTTTGAGTTGGAGTCTCACTCTGTCACCCAGACTGGAGTGCAGTGGCTGCTCCAGGCCACTGCAGCCTCAACCTGCTGGGCTCTGGCGATCCTTCCGCCTCAGCCTTCCAAGTAGCTGGAACTACAGGCGCGTGCTACCATGCCTGGCTATTTTTTTTTTTTGATTTATTTTAGAGATGAGGTCTCGCCAAGTTGCCCAGGTGGGTCTCGAACCCGTGGGCTCAGGCAATCCACTCACCTCAGCCTCCCAAAGCGCGGGATTACAGGCTGAGCCACCGAGCCGGCTCAACTATCACCTTATTCGAAAAAATATGCAGTTAACAAAGTGCATATGTAAATCACTTAAAAAATTCATAAGGTACTATGGAGTTTTACAGATTTAACATTTATAATTGAGTTACGTTTGCTATTCTGTTTTTCATGGGTTATGAATGAAGGGGAATTTATTGTTAAATAAGACCCCATTTCTACCACTGTAGTGGTTTAGAGGTATTTGTTTGTATTTATGTGGTCTGAAGTCTCATTTACTTTACATAATAAAACAAGTGCAGATTTCACCTGGTTTTATTCCCACCTCTGTTTTTCCTTCTGCATTATCTAGTCACCATGGGTTGGCTCCTCTCCCCCACCACCTTTTGTTTGTTTGTTTGCCACATAGTACATTGCAATGTAGTTGAACAACCTCAACTTACTATTACCTCTAACAAAAAGATGGAAACTGCACAAATATTCTTTGTAGAATCTAAAAATAGGTTCACTCAAATATGATATCTGAACTACTTACTCATTTGCTTGATTCTTTTAGAAGTTTGACGTCCATTTCATGATTTTTAGGCCACTGGTATCTTTAGGTCATTTCGATGTTTTCAGCAATGGGTGCTTTGGCATCTCTCAGTCTCTGAGTTGAGTTTCCATTTTGCCGGGAAGAGACGATGTATTCTATAAGGAAAGATCTGGTATAGGAGAATAACTGTCTTTATTAAATTGAGATGTTTTAGCTGAAAAATATGGATCACTTTGTTTTCTTTTTTCTAAAATGTTTTCGACAATTCCCAGTGGGAATGGGTGGGGCCAGCCTTCCTCGTTTACAGTCCAGCTGCAGTGAGTCAGAATCCTAGCTTATGCTATTCCCAGTTGGGTAATAAATGCAGAAAAAATGATGTGAAGGTCACAATCCTCAAATCCACGGTACTGTGTTCCACAAAGTATCCTGGCTGAAGGTAGAAAGGTAGGAAGGTACCATAATGTAATTGATGATATAAAGAATTTGCCTGGAAATTGCCTTGATTCATGCATTTTGTAAAGTCTTACACTACTCCTATGTATTAATAAGAGACAGGCTAAACCATTCCCCTCTGGACTGTAAAACGGGTTAAAAACACTGCCCTCAGCCGCAAAGTTGTAGCTACAGCCTAGATTAAATGATTCCCCATCCTGGGTGTTTCTATTTAATCACTCTCTGCTTCTATTTAATCATCTCTTTAAAGATTAAAGGCAAACATAGGAAAAAAATCACGTTATCAGAGAATACAGGTATAATTTTTTATGTATCAGGGCTATGTGATGATACTTCAGTGATAGTGTATATACCATAATACATGTTTAATATAGAGTATGGATAGTAAAAGACTTTTCTTTTTCATCTTTATAATGAAACTTTATCAGAGTGAGGATCAAATAAATTCATGTTACTGTATTATTTTATTGAGTTTTACATCTTAATAATGGCTCATTAGAAATAAAAAAATTTAAAGTCTTCATGTATAAATAGGGATCTTTTCTCATGTATACACATGTGCTATTTTCATTAGTAATAAACATCTCTTTCAAGAACCTGTCTACAATTTTTTCCTTGCCAATTAGAAGAAAAATTGTAGATCTTAGCAACAGTTGAATTGTAATTACCATTCAAAGACACAGATTATGGGAGTACAGTATGAAAATAAAAGTCAGTCTTTGCTTCATCTATGTGTGGTGAGAATTAGGAGAACTGGAACCTAATTGTTGCCTTGAATTTTGTTGATAGTTAATGATGCTGAATCATTATTTGGCTTCTCTTGAACTTTCCTCTTTTAAAGTCCTAGAAACTTTCATTTTTTCCCCCTCATCTGTTTAAAGAAGGGATGGAAAGAAAACAAAGTTGATTAAAGAAAGATTAGAGGGAGTAGCAGCAAAAGCTGTCTGTAAGGAGAGAGAAATTGTTGACCTGTGGAAAAAGAGGAAAGATACTAACATGGTAACTGCAATCTAAAGCAATCTTGCATGGAGGGACAGGAAGAAAATCAGTCACCAGTTATCTAAGCAGGCAATTTCCCAATTTGTTGGCATCAAAACCTCTGTTTTCAGTTTTTTTCTTTTCTATATTTGCTTGATGTCTTGCTGTCAACGGGACATGAGAAAATCCTAAATCAATCTTAGAAAATAGGAAGGTGGTCTTGATTTGACTCCAAAGACCATATAAAAACACAGAGCTATAGGTCTAATATCCATTGATTGATTAATTAGTGATCTAGTTTTCCTAATAAATATCTTTTGACTGATTAATTTTAACTAGTTTTAGGAGAAACAGTGAGTAATAATCCTGTTTTTAAGTGTGGTCTGGACAAGCCCTAGTCACTCTTAGCTCATGCCCTCGCAATTCTGGTCTACTTTCTAGTTCTTCTGAATTTATGACCCATCTGAGGTAGCTCTTGTGGGCTGTGCCCATGAACTAACCTTTAAATTATCTTCTCACCAAAACACACTTGTGTGTCCCCTGTCCCTGCTTTTTAAGAACAAATGAATCCATATAATAATAGGTGTTGGCTGGGTTCAGTGGCTCAGTCTGTAATTTCAGCACTTTGGGAGGCGGTGTAGAGTGGATTGCCTGAGCCCACAGGTTCAAGACAAACCAGGGCAGCTTAGCGAGACCTTGTCTCTACAATAAATAAAAAATTAGCCTGGCATGGTAGTGTGTGCCTGTAGTTCCAGCTACTTGGAAGGCTGAGGAGGAAGGATCGCTGGAGCCCAGCAGGTCAATGCTGGGGTGGCCTTGAGTGTACCATTGCACTCCAGCTTGGGCAACAGAGTGAGACTACAACTCAAAATAATAATAATAATAATAATAATAATAGGTGTTTAAGAATCAGTCTTTCCCAAGTAACACCAACATTGTCTGTGGGCTTTCAGGAAATAGTTCATTTTGCCAGATGAATAACTCTCATTGTCAATATTGTACACATGATGGCAAGTTTGGGGAAGAATGTGCATATTTTTATCCAGTGGGCCTTTTCAATGAACCTCAAGAAAATTATTCATTTTCTGTACATGTACATGTTTCCATTCTGTTAGTCACTGAAGCTGTATTATAATTTTTTACTTATATATCATTGGCTTCCCACTAAACCCAGTTCTTTGACTTTGGGGCCATGTCTTGCTCATGTGTTATTTGCAAAACCAAAGAATATTTGATACAGAGTTGGTTTACTATAATTAGCAATTCAACTGACTTGAAATGAATGGATAGACATCTACTTTATGACTAGCAAAGAGATGATTACCTTGTATTCCAGGAATAAATTAGGTGGATGTGTGCATGGCTTATAAACTGCTCTTTTTTTTGGACAGCACACATGTTCTTTGATTGATTTTATGTATAATCATGCTATTAAAAATAAAAGTAAATATTACCACAAAAAAATGGAAAAAAGTAATAGACTAATATTTCATATTAATGTGTTTTTTGAAAAAAGGAGAATCTTTATATTGATGTTCTTTTGTAGTAATGAATATAGTTCTTCCTTTTCTTTTTTCTTTTTGAGTTGGGATCTCCCTCTGTCACCCAGGTTGGAGTGTAGTGGCACAATCACAGTTCACTGCAATCTCAACATCCTGGGCTCAGGCAATCCTTCTACCTCAGTTTCTCCAGTAGCTAGGACTAGAGGCACATGCCACCATGCCGGCTAATTTTTTGTAGAGATGAGGTCTTGTTATGTTGCCTAGGCTAGACATTTTTCTTTTTAAGTCTTCTACAAATTTGTCAGCTACTCCAACATACCTACATGTGCAGGTTCAGTAGGTGATATAGTCAGTTTTCTCTGTCTATCTTTGTTCATGGTTGATCGAAGTTGCTCGTGGCCATGATTTGTTCATGGCTGGTTTCACTTGTTATTTAATTATTATTATTTTTTTTGAGTTGGAGTCTCACTCTGTCGCCCAGACTGGAGTGCAGTGGCCGCTCCCGGCCACCGCAGCCTCGACCTGCTGGGCTCCAGCAATCCTTCCACCTCAGCCTTCCAAGTAGCCGGAATTACAGGCATGCGCTACCATGCCCGGCTGATTTTTTGATTTATTGTAGAGATGAGGTCTTGCTGCTCAGGCGGGTCTCGAACCCACGGACTCAGGTAATCCACTCACCTCAGCCTCCCAAAGGTGGTTATTTAATTTTAAAAACTTTTTTTTTTCACACAGCAACAGGTACACAAATAGTTGATGAAAGTCTTAAACAAAAGACTCAATTTTTTGAGACAATGTCTTACTCTGTTGTCCAGGTTGGAGTGCAGGAGTATGATTATGGCTCACTGCAACCTTGATCTCTTGGCTTCAAGTGATCCTCCTGTCTCAGCCTCCCAAGTTACTGAACTCCCAGGTGTGCACCACCATGCCCAGCTAATTGTTATATTTTTTGTAGAGATGAGGTCTCACTATGTTGCTTAGGCTTGTTTTGAACTCCTAGACTCTAGCAATCCTCTCACCCTGGTCTCCCAAAGTGCTGGGATTATAGACATGAGCCACTGTGTCTGGCCCAAGAAGGCTAAATTTGACAGTGATTCATACAAATCTTGCTTGCCCACAAATTTGAGAAATCACAACCCTGCCTATGTCTTTGTTGATTCCCAGGATGAATTTTAGTGGCTTTCAAATGTCTTTCCAGTTAGAAAAACTGTACACATTAACACTCCAAGTGGTCACACTGAATAAAAAAAGTGAATTATCTAACATTCTGTTTCTTGGTCTTTATAACCACTGGATTGTCTTTATTATTCTACATAAACCACTCTTTTTTTGGGAAAGTGGTCAGAGCCTCACTATGTCGCCCAAGCTGGGGTACAGTGGAATGATCATGGCTCACTGAAGCTTCAACCTTCTGGACTCAGGCCATCCTCCCGCCCCAGCTTCTTGGTAGCTGGAACTACAGGCATACACCAGCTAATCTGTTGTAGAGACAAGGTCTCACTGTGTTGCCCAGGCTGGCCTCGAATTCCTGGGCTTAAGCAATCCTCTCGCCTCAGACTCCCAAAGTGCTGGAATTACCGGCGGAGCTACCCTGTAATATCACTCTTAAAGAGATCGTTTGTAGAGATTTAAAAATAACCCTAAATATTTCAAGAGATCAGGTCGATACATACATATCTATCTTACTCTTATCAGATAATTCACATGTAGTAACCTGAGTTTCCTAACCATAGACACAAGTAGGATGGCAGGATGAAGGGGTGGACTAACAGAGGAGTGGTACTAAGGTAGCAGGGACAGTCTTCAGGTGCTATGACTGAGAGAGGAGTGAAGGTTGGGGAGCTTGAGGAGAGAGGTGGGTTTACAGAACAAAAGTCAACTTTACTCCTGTTCATAGAGTTGGGAGTATGAGGCATATCGAAAGCACTTGACATGCCTTAAACTTATGAGTAAGGAAAATAATGATTAGGGGTGACACCTGGATCCTCACTGCTAATGTGAGATGAATTTTTTTAAGCGGGTAATGTTTGCCCCTAAGGTGACCCGCCTACTTTGCTGGATGTCTGAGAGTCCCGGTCTGCCCGTTCCCCTTACATTTAAAAAAAGTAGACTCAAAAAATAAAAAATAAGAAAAACATTTGTTTAATTTAAAAAACCGGATTTTAATAAAACAGTGATCTTATGCCTTGATTATTTCTTAATTCTATAGAGCAGAAAAAAATATAAAAGCATCAGAGAACAGGACATGGGTGAAGGTCTGACCCAGTTCTTCCCTTTCTTAAAAAACAAAACAAAATCACCAGATAGAAGGATGAGTAGCTGGTTAAACTTATCAGTTTTATTTAAGTTTCTGTAATTATCTTTTTTGGAAGTTGGTTCAGGACAAAATTAATCATGTTTGTCCTGAACATAGCAACTGATTTTGGTATTTCCTCTCAGTTTTCCAAAGTTTACCATGAGGAGAAAATTGCTTGACTTCTTGCTTGTGTAATTCAATTCTCACATAGTAGTTGATAATCCTAGTGCCCCAAGGGAAAGGACCTGAAGACAGAAGACTTCATGCCAGGTTTATCCAGAACAGACTGCCCCTAATGCTATGTAGGGATTTGGAAGTGTCTATTTGGCTCTGCACTTCAGGAGAATGGGTGTTAGTTTTGCTCAGTAATAGATAACTTTGAAAGGTTGTCTGTTTCTTTTAAAAATGTAAAAGTAAAAGTAACTTACTTCTAGAGAAATTTATTTTCCTTATGGAGTGATCTCCATGACACAGTAGTGGAATGATCTTTCTTCTTCATAAAAGAAAGCTCTAAAACACATGTTGAGGATTGGAAATGCCTTCTGTTCAACACTGTGGCCAGGGGAGATTTTTCCATTGCTTCATTTTTTCTTATTTTACTTTCAGATTGGCCAGTGATGCTTCAAAGTCAGAATTTTACTTGGAATGGCAAAGCGGCAAGCTTAAATGGACTTTCCATTAATGAACCGGTTTAGACATTATTCTATTTTGAGGCAATCTTAAATTAATTTTGACTTAAAAATATAAAATTGATAGTTTGGAAAGAGGTCTATCAAATCAGATGATTCTTCTCAGCTTCATTAAACCATCCTGGAGAGAATAGGAACCAGATAATCTCAATGAACATGTTATAAAAGCACTAGCTTTGCCAGGATTTTTTGTGGTGCCCTGGTGGGATCCACACTGACTTGATGGCATTAAATCACAACTTCTTGTTCCTGGCCCATGATACTATGCTGCTTTCTGTGGACACATTGACATCAGTACCTCACAGTGACCCCTCCTTGGGTTGTCACAGCACACCAGGTGAATCCCTTGTCAAGTGTTCCAGAACTTGCTAGGGAAAGAGGAGAAAGTTACATGGCAGCCTGCAGCGATAAACATGTTAACTTGCAACTCAGTTGCCCATCTAATTTTCTTAGAGAATTTTGTCCCCAAGTCTATTTGATTTACAGCATAGGGTTGGGTTAAATTATTTCCCGAAATATTCATAGTTGAATAATCGTTTATTGCTAAACGATGTGAACCCGAATGTAATGTTTTTTAACCTCTCAATTTTTATATGAATTTAAGAAGAAGATATCACTTATTCCCAGATTATAAAACTGTGCTTCAGAAGCAAAAAGAGAAAGTGAAATATCTTGTCAATTTTTCCACTTCAGGTTTCCTTTCATTATCTAGAAGACTGAAAAATACAGTCCTTCTAGCCAGCAGAGGTGGTCACATAAGACTCAAATTTCTAGTATTCATTCTAGAAGAATACTAGAAAACTGCCAAAACCTGAACTGTGACGGTACAGAACTCACAAGCCTACTCAGGCCTGGAAACCTGACTCCCTGGAAAGGGAAGTAAGTTGTGCGGACGTGGACGTGCAACGTTTCTAGTCTCTAGTCTCTGCCTTGTCTGTCCCCTCAATGTAATTTCTTGTTCCTCCACATGTTGTGAGTTGCTGACGGTTTCTAGCTCTGGCGGCCTCTTTTCTTCTGGCCATAGTGACCTGTGTGTACTCATGGTTACTATGTGAGCTCAGCGTCTGAGTTTCAAAGTCAAAACTTCACAGAAGGCTGTGTCTGGAGTTGTGCAATGCAGTGCTGAGTGGATGAGAGCCCAACGCTCCTTGGACTGAGTGTCTGCGAGCAGAGGCTGGAAAAGTACAATCTGTTGTTAAAGTGGTCGATAGAAAGGTGGCAGATAAACAATACTACGTGTTTCCTCCTAGTCCAGAAACTAGACACTTCTGTTAAGATAAACGCCAAATAATATCAGCTGGTCTCTTTGTGGATATTGTCACCAAATTTATATTCCCAAAGGAATAAACTTTTTATGAGGATATTGTGATTCTTTTTCTTATGCTTATCTTTGGTCTGCTTCCCGTTTGGGTATCCTATGTGATTCTGAAATTACTGAAAAATATGACAAACAACCCTCATTTAACCATCATACAATTTTATGTCTTCCTGAAAGGTAGGTACATTTCCTTTCTCTCTCTGTTATTTAATCTGACTTTGCAGAATGCAAAGCAATTTTCATATTTGCCTAATCAAAACATAAAAGTAGATGTGGGTGAATTTGTTTCATTAAAAGTCATCTGATTATGTCAGGATTATCTAGCATTTCATCTCATTAATTTCTGGGAATGATTACATGGGGCAACATATTCTTCTAAGTCTCCAAACACTTGTTCTCCGAGGAGTTCTAGAACAATGTTGAGTGGAAAATAAAGGCTGCAATGACTCAGAAATATTGACTAAGTAGGGAGCAAAAAGAGAAGATGGGAGATAGGCTGTGATAGACATATACTTTTAAAACTTCTGACCCTTATTTGAACTAACTTTTCCCAAATGAGTTACACTTAGAATCACATTTTATTGCTGGATTGTGAGAACTCAGGAGTTAGGGGCTTAATCGAGGAGACCCTGGAGGGATCAGGGCCATAGTTTCCAGCCAACATTGCTGGTGAGAACCTGAGACAGGTAGGTTTGGGGGAATAGGTGGGGAGAGGGTTCAGGAAAGCCAGTAGCTGAGCCCTAGATCATGGTTTCAAAGTCAGGGCTGAGGTCAGCACCGTAATTCATGATGGTTTGAAACATTTATTATAAGGTAATAAATCTTCATTTGAAGAGAATTTTGAAATTATAGAGAAATGTAAAGAAAAACCATAATAGTCTCTCTCCATATATAGCTGTTATTATTTTAATGTCTTTCCTACTAGTCTTTTTCTCTACATGTATGTTTTAAGGAATTAGAATGATACTAATTTTTCTATTAATGTTCTACAAAAATGATTTTCATTAAAATTATTTAGTAAATAATTCTCAAAAACATTTTACCACATAGATTAGATGTAGCAAGCTGGCGATATGTAGGCCACAGATGTATTTTGTTTGGCATTGGCAATATTTAAAAAAAATTGTATTAGGGTGCCAATATTTTGAAATCAGGAGATTTCACATCACATAGCCCAGTTCACTAGTCTAGGTTACTGGTTAGGCCCTGTTGGCATGCTCTTGAGAGTTCTGGGATGAGCCTACCAAAATTTATACTAGCCATTCACACATTGTGATCTATTTTAGATCATTTGCACTTTATAATTGGCAGAATGAATAGTGTAAGGAATATCATTGCATTTTATGCATTTCTGAATATGTCCTTAAGAAAGATTTCTAAGTTTTGTTTCATTGAGGTTTTAAGATTTTTCTTATCATTCTTTCTTGACATTCACTTCACAAAGCCTTCTTTCCATTGGGCCAATCTGCCCTTAATGTCAGCTAAGCAGGGTCCTGGACTGAGCACATGGGTGTTAGCCAGGCCAGGCTGCCTGCCGGCCTGGCACTGAAGGGCTCTCAGCAGCCAGTGTGAGATTGTGTCCAGGCCTGACTTTCCACTTACCTCTTTGCTCAAGTTAATTTGGCCAGGGTCTCCTTAATTTATTATTCAAAAAATCAAAGGTGAGTTGTTACAAGTGAGTTGTGTGATGTTTATTCACCCTACTTGAGTGTAATGCTGCTTTTTAAAAATGAATTTTTACTTCAATTATTTAAAAGTATTCTTAAATTTTTATTCTGAGTTATACGCTTTTGAGAGTTGTTTCAGTATATGACTATACTGCTTAGAAAAATATTTTTTTAATGTGATAAAAATTCCTACTGAATGAAGACTTGTAAGCACTACACAAAATGAGAAGTCAGTAATTATTATTTAAAAGTATCTATATAAAAAGATGAATAACTTTCATTTGATTTTAATACTTTTATTAAAGGAAAAACTCTGTGTTTATCTCTTCCCCTCAGTTCATTCTTATTACTTCAGATAATATCTCAAGACTTACCTTTTGTTAGAAATTTTTTTCAACTTAACACTTGGAGGAGATAGTTTTAAAAACAACTATTTACATTTTTTAAATTTTAAAGGGGTACAATTCGGGGTTAGGTACATAAGTGGTCATCATATAGGTAAAGTTTGGGCTTTCCTTTGGACCGCACTTTGCCTGGTTTGAGATCAGGTACCCTTATCGATGTTATGTGCCCCCTTAAAAACAACTATTTTTAAAATACCTGTTACACACTCAGCACCATGTGAGAAAGTCAAAGGTGTATGTAGTACAATCCTTGCTCTTAAGAGTGCGAAATCAGCCGGGCTCGGTGGCTCAGCCTGTAATCCCGCATCTTTGGGAGGCTGAGGTGAGTGGATTGCCTGAGCCCGCGGG
>NW_007253930.1:143722-224663 GCF_000164805.1 Carlito syrichta
CAACTCAAAAAAAAAAAAAAAAATTGAAATCTTGTTGGGAAGACAGGACACAAATACATGAAATGGTTCAGGGAGTATAATTAAGTACAGTCATGTATTGCTTAATGTTAGGAATATGTTCTGAGAAATGTGTCATTAGGCAGTTTGGTCATTGAGCATCATTGAGTGCACTCATCCAAACCTACCTGGTCTAGCTTATTACACACCCAGGGTACAAGGGTTAGCCTATCGTTCCTAGGCTACAAACCTCTATGTGTGTTACTGTACTGAATACTGTAGGCAGTTGTAACACAATGGTAAGTATCTGTGTACCTAAACATATAACAGGTACATTAAAAATATGATATTATAACTTTATGGGACCACCGTCTTATACGTGGTCTATTGTTGACTGAAATGTCATTGGGGTTGTGTGACTTCAGTAGTTCAGGTGGAATAGGCTACTTACCTCTAATGCTTAGAAGAGTCAGAGGGAGTGAGAATTCATTGTGATGTCAATAGGCTTGACCAGGAAGGTCAGTTCTGAATATGGCCCTAAATTAAATGTAGGTTTGAGTGGAGGCTGTAGGTGAGTAGGACAGGAATGGCTGTTTAGGGCAGGGAAGGAGACTGGCCTGATTGGGCTGAATGTTCAAGTAGGGAAGCAGTGGGGGACAGTAAGAAGGGCAGTGGCTGTCAGGTAGAGAGCACGAGAGGGAACATTTTGAACTTGCTCTGATAGATGATGAGAAAAGATGATGGGGAACATTTTTTTCCCCTCCCAGCACAGTGGCATGTAATATTAGAATGGAAGAGAAATGGAGGTAAGGAGGCCAGTTAAATGGCTGTTGTCACAGTCCAGGCATGATGTGATGAAGGTATGGAAATGGAAGATTTTAGAGAAATGAATGCGTTTAATAAATTTCATGGCTAGGTTAGGTGGTTCATGCTTGTAATCCCAGCACTTTGGGAGGGTGAGACAAGAGGATTGCTTGTAAGACCAGCCTGGGCAACATACTGAGACCCTGTCTCTAAAAAAAAAAAAAAAAAAATCAGAAAAATTAGCTGGGTGTGGTGTTGCTTGCCCATAGACTTAACTATTCTGGAAACTGAGGTGGGAGAATTGCTTGAGTTGAGGAGTCCTGGGCTGCAGTGAGCCATGATGACATCATTGCATTCCAGCATTGGGCAACAGAGTGAGAGAAAAAATTTATAATAGAAGAGTTGACAAGATTTGATGGCTAGCTAGATGTAGAGTTGAGGAAAAGGGAAAAAATCAATATAATTCATAAATTTCTAATTGCAGGCACTAGAAGCATTAAGAAATGACTAAAAGTTAATAGATTCGTGTGTTTTAATGTTCAAAATGTTGAGTTGGGTTGTAGAACATTAAGGAGTCTTTGACTAGAAACAGGGAACCATAGATTGGTTACATTTTATGGTAGAAAGTATTATATATCCAGTCTTAAAAAATGGATTTTGCTTCTCCATGAGCCCCTCTTTTCCTGACTTATATTTTTCATGCTGTCACTTTTAGAGTGCTAGATGGTAAATTTGAGGATGGAAAGTTGAATGGTGGCCTAGTAGTTTAGTCTTGAAGAATATAAGGTTTTCTTCCAAGACTCATGAGACATTTACATTTTAGTCTAATTAGTTCATTAGCATAATATTGCCAAGTCAAAGATCATAGTTTTTTTCTCTTTTGTTTTAATGTGAACTAGCTAACTAGCTCTGTTTTTTGGCAACAGACTTTGCTCCTAAGTGTGAACTTACCAATTTATAAATCCAAGCTGTTGGTCAGGGATATCAGGAGCTCGAGAGAATGGATCAATGCAAATCAATTTCTGTTTCTGAAACATGCATGTGTGTACCTGTATGCATGTACACGTACACACAGACACACGCAAACACACACACACTACACCCCTCCAGATCCATGTCTTTATCCATAGTGGATTAGTGCCTTTTTAGGGACTCGACCATATATTTCTTTATTACTAATTTATCCTCTAACAATAAGTACCAAAAAAGGAATAAGAAATTACTAAAAGCTAATAGATTAGTGTGTCTAAATGTTCAAAATGTTGAGTTGGGTTGTAGAAGACAGGGTAGGAATAAACAAGTCTTCTTTTGCTGTAAACATTTTCTCTGGATAATTTTTCCTTAAATCATTATAGCTTACCATAGCATACACTTAAGAGGAACAAAATTCATATTAAAGGCTGTTCCTAGATTATCAGATGAATATAAAAGGGGCATCGGCTATCTCTATTACCTACAACAGTTTTAAAAGGCAGAAAAACAATGATATCTTTCTTTACTTTTGTGGACAGATGAGACCTTAGTTGATCTAAGTGAAAAAGCATCATCAAATAGCAATGGTAGCCAAGTTTCCGTGGGAGGGAATAATGACTTCATAACTTATAAACATGGCATTGCCACACACTGACCTGTCTGCAGCCTTGACCTCATATGACATATTCCTAAATCCTTTTCTGTGCATGTTCAGGATCCAAAGGAATGACAAGAGAAAGGGTGAACAGAGGCACTTAGGGCCAGGAGGAGCTGTGACTTTAAGGGGCAACACAGACACTTTGAAGAGCAACAAAGAGTAATTGGCTTAATCAAATTGGTTAAGACAAAGTGAGTAATACAATGCAAATGGGAAGAGAGAGATTGGAAACTGGACCATACTGGCATACAGTGGAGCATGAGCAAGATTAGGAACAAAACAAGGGGATTCTACATTTACAGAATAGGATTGCCTGTGACTTGCTTGTATGGGCTGCTGGCCGAATGGCTGAATGGGTAGTTTGGTTGAATTTAAAGAATGAGATAGATAATATAAGACTCAGAAACGTTATTATATTGATATGGCACTACCTTGATTGCATTCCATAGTTCCTGATCGCCTGTGTTAAAAAGAAGCAAAGGGTAGATATAGCCAAACAAAAATTAAACAGAGTAATGTATTTTGATTTGTGTTAACTATTCTCAGACAGGTCTGGAAAACTAGGGCAGTTTTCAAAAGTTGCCTTTGAGCCCAACTTAATACATGAGACAGTCAACCAATGATTTGATTAGTTTGTGAAGGTGAATTGGATAGTTTTTCTTCTGTAAAAATACCCCAACAAAAGGCTGCACTTAATATGGCATGGTTAGTGGTATCAGCAAGTAAGTTTACCCTTCCAGGTTTATCTATAAGCTGGAAGTCATGGGCACTGAATAGAAGGACTCCAGGGCAACCTGGAGTAACAAAAGTGACAAAAAAGTGACAAAAGTGACAGAAAAGTCTTATTTTCAGATAAAAGATCTACCAATAACTTGATGACAGAACAAACTGTCAAGGCTTGCTATTATAATTATTTCGGAAGGTCTTGCCTTCCATGGTAACCCCAAAGCTTCTTTGTTAATCTGAGTGCAATTCTCTTCTGTTTGGGACATAATTTATGAGTAGAAAGCAAGAGTTGCTCTGTGACAGCTAGGATTATGTGACTATGCTGTGTTTCAACATTATTCAATAAAATGTCAGTGGTAAGAAGCAGAAATTTATATTTATGCTAATATGCTAGCTCAAAATTGAAGTAAAAAAATCTCTTGACATTTTAGAAATTATCTTCAGGCAGAGACCTGCCAAGGACAGCCTTTCCCATTAGGTGATGAGGACTCGAAAGGCTGCCTTTTGAAAGAAAAATATAGTAATGCCAGGAATCCAGAAAACTATTGTTTTGTTTTGAGGAATGAGTACAATTTGCAGAGTTATGGCTTTACATATCTCTTTCTTTCACCTGTGTTTTGAAATATCGTGTGGCTGCTTTTTAAAATTTTAAAGTTGTGGGGTACAATTCAGGGTTTGGTGTACAAATGTTCATTATGCAGGTACTCTTGTGGATGAGGTGCGCCTCCCCTCCCCCTGTGGCTGCTTCTAAATTGTGTTTTAAACCTTTTGATGGTCTCATCATTGGTCAGAGACAACATAGTATAGAGAAAAGGCCAAAGAATTCTAGGACGATATACATTCAAATCCTGTTTTTTTCACTGTGTTATACTCGGGAAGATATTTTACTCCAATGTCCTCATCTATTAATTGGCAATAATGATAAATCAAATCTTACAGGCATTTTATGAGTAATATTTATGAAAAATTGTATCACACACTGCAGATGATGTATGGTAATTATTTATATTCATTGCACCAGAATTCTAGAAAGGAAGTCCTCTACAAAGCAATGAAATATTTCATCAGTTAAAAAAACTTCTAAGGGAAGTATCCCTTAACTGAGAATACTCTTCACAGAATGAGAAATATTTTTGTTCATGATAGTGTCCTGTATTTGTTGATCTGCTTGGACATGGTCAGGTTTTGTAAAGATCCCAAGAAGAACAATCGAGATTGATACATTGGGAATGTATGCTAACTAAGGGCCTTATTCCCAGACTCACCTCATTCCCCATCTTGCTTATCATCATTATTTGTTGATGGTATAACTAGTGGGAATACCTGCAATTGATTAATGTTGACAGTTTCATGAGTCTAAGTGCATGCAATTGGTGTCCAGGCTTTGCTTCAATCTCTCTGTTTTATTTTGTTCCTTTCTAAAGAAAATTGAATAAATTGAATAAAAAGCTTGATTTTCATGGGTTGATACCATTTCCTTTTTCAAAAATATGTTTGACAGCTACTTGGAAGGCTGAGGCAGAAGGACCGCCTAAGCCCAGCATGTCGAGGCTGCGGTGGCTGTGAGTGTGCCATTGCACTCCAGCCTGGGTGACAAGAGTGAGATTTCAACTCCAAAAAAAAAAAGTTTGAATTTTAGTCAAGCATATTCTTCTAGAATAACTTGGGGAATTTATTTTCTGTAGCTAGATTACCTCACTACTGTTTTCACAGTGGCACTAATTATTAGTGTCATGAAATTGTTTCTTCTCAAGAACAGTTTAGAAACACCTTTCAAAAGGAGTCTCTTCCATCCAGGGAGCAATACTGTATATTCACAACCCCAGTTTTGACCATGTGAATGATGAGTTCTATTATCTTGGAAAATGGCCAGGGATGTGAAGGTTATCTTTATTAGTGTGGTTTTACCACTGCTGGAGTGACATTCACATTACTTATAGACATTTATGAGTACTGTTAGAAATACAGTGTTATGCTGGGGAGTCTGCTTGGCTGTGTTCAAGGTCACTTATTGCCAAATGAATGGCTGACTGTGAAAATTCTTGTCATCATTCCAATGACTGTACCGAGTGTACCTTTCTGAAGGTAGTCTTAGCATTTGGTTTTAAACTTTCTTGCATATGTAAGCAGAACACTGGTATGACCTTGTTTACTTGGGACAGGAATGGTGTTTCTTATTGATCCTCAGAAACACTAAAATTCCTGTATTCTGCTTACCCTGCTAAGAGAGCACTTTTCTGGACATTTTTGGGAAGCATTTATGTTAGGTCTTTCCCCTTTCCTATCTGTAAGGTGTAAAGATTGTTCAGCTCTTTTCTTAGGCCATTACAAATGTCAAGTTGGTTTATCTGAGTGACCCTGATTGATGACCTCTGCATACAAGATAATCCCTTAAAAATGTTGTCTAAATTGTCCCTTAGTTTTGTAAAAATTACTCTGAACTAACCCAACCCTAAATTCACTGAACCAAGGAACAGGGATACAAAACTGTAAAACACCATGGTTTTTTTGTTTTGTTTTGTTTTAAATATATTTTGAGTTCCTTCTGGAATCTAACCTTGGGGGAGTTGGTTATCCTTTTCTGTAGCTGGATTATCTCACCAGTATCTCCGCAGTGGCACTAATTACTAGTATCATGAAATTGTTTCTTTTTGAGGGCATTTTGGAGACACCTTCTATGAGGAGTCTCCTCCATCTGGATCACACTGCCAGATTGGGCCATGTGAACAGTAAGAACTTTGGTTCTTCAAGAACAGGCTACAAATAATTCGCTACATGCTTTACAGTAGTAAGTAATAAACAGTAACAAGAGTTGATAGGTACCAGGGTGGTTACCAGCACATCTCACGTTTCCTCATTCATTATTTTGATAATTGTCGGAAAAGCATATCAAAGTCCTTTTGAGACCCACTGGCCAAAGGTCATGGACTGTATAGAGATATCTGGACTCCTTCAGGGATAGACAATGTCCTAGGTAGGACATAAATCACATGAAGAATTAGAACAAATGACAGAAAGAACTAGAAAGTTATATGGATGGATGCTGTCACATGAAGAGCTTTTTAAAAATTCCCCCTCATACACAGTTAATAGAAAGAGAATGAGCTTTAAGAATATCAGAAAGAAATAACAGATGATTACTAAGGCAATTGGTCCTGATGGAAAACATGTGCTTTCTTATTTTTGCAGTTTGGATAGGTCCTGTGCTCTTGGTGCTGCACATACTGTTGGAAGCAGAGGGATGTTGTTCTGAAGTGTGTAAAAGTCAAATTTAGTTGTGCCCAGAGTTAAAGGCTTGAGTACTCCCTGAACTTCACATCTCTGGAATATGTGAAAGAATTAAAGAAGTTTTGCCAACATTGGCTTTCCTTTCATACTTTCCCTTCAAGGCATTCCAGAGCAGAGAGAGCACATGGTGTTGGAACAGACCCACTGTCCATTTGTTTACAATGACATGGTGATACCTTGTGGGTTACCAGGACTGGCAGTTCATTTACTACTTTTATGCATACCCCATTCTGAGTTTTTAGGTAGTTTGGGGAGTTTGGGTTCTTCAAAAACAGGCTTAACTCAGATGATAAAGTATTAAAACTTTTTTTCTTGCATTGAATGTCAATTGAACCAGTTTGTCTGAATGCCTAAGCGACTCCATGGTTATAACTTAGCAAGTTTGAAAGCTGTCATGTCATCAGGATACTTTTTAGTTTCTCGTCAAGTATTTATTGAATGGCCAAATTTGATTGGTGCTTAATAATATTTACAATATTTGGTTAGTGCTTGTACAAACATATTAAACATTAGTAAGTCTGGAGCTCTCAAAGATGCCTCAGTTTTATCCAGAGAAGAACTTAGGCCCTGGAAGAATCAGAGTTGGTAATTATGCAAACACAATTTTCTGGTCGATGAGCAGGTGTCTTGTTAGTTTTGAATACCACAGCTGGACTGCAATATTATGTTTATTTCTACTTTTAGAAACTTCTAGTACAGAAAAAGGAAGATGTGCATGGATTTCCATGAGTGTGAATGGAACCACTTTATCAACTGGAGAACGGGACTATGGAGTGTGTATACATCAACTCAAAAAGCCACGGCCTATGGCTAAGAGGGGAGTCCATATGCTGTGCCCAGGAGTCGGTTCAGACTTCATAAATTCAGTGTACTTGACAAGTGCAATTACAGATTTTATTCACCCAGAAAATGAATACCCAACCAAATAATATTTCTAGCATAATCTCAAGAATCCCAAAACTTCCTGAATTGAATATTATTAGCTCAGCCCTTTCCTGGAGGAATTGCCACATAGGCAGAGAAGCATCCAGGAGCCCAAGTCAGGCGTGGGCCCTGAGTATCTTCCTTCATTCAACAAGTGTGTATTGAATACCTGCTGTATGCCAGGCACTGGTCAAGATACATGAGGAACAAAAATAGATGACACATGGTCTGACCTTGAAGCGCTCACACAGTCTAGATGGGGAACAGACATGTTCATAACTAAGAAGTTTGATGAATCCTGCAATAATGAGAGGAACAAACTGCTGTGAGCCCAGGGGAGGGAGAGTTAAGTACTAGTTGACAACACCGAAGAATTTTTGAGTTGGGAGGGTATTTACAGGTTACCTAATTCTTCTACCCAGTGCAGGGCTACTCACTACAGCATCCCTGGCAGATGGCCATTTAGCCTGTGCTAAAACCTTCTCTAGAAGCAGCGGATTGTATTTTTAGGCATCTGTATTAAGCTAATTGATTCAAACTAATATTATTCGAACACTTATCAGGCATTATTATGAGTCTATTGTTAGCTGTCATCTCACTTAATCTTTACCTATGAGTAGATACTTTGAATATCCCTCTTTTTGGATGAACAACTGTGGCTCATGGAGGTTAGATAGTTTGCCCAAGTTTACAGATCCCACAAAGGTTTAAAGCCATAGTCTGATTTCAAATCTGTATTCCTTAACTTCTGATACACTCTTGTGTTTCTAGTCTGCCATTTGCAGAGAGAAGGAGGATGTTTCATTTCCTTCTCTCGTGAGAACATCCATGTGTCTATGTGGCCCTCACCTGCTACATCTGACTCTTCTCTAGTCCTTCATTCTGAGTTCCTTCAAATCTTCCCCAAAGACATATTTTTCAGACTCTTCACCATCCTAGTTATCTCTAGAGACTCTCCTGTTTGTTGATGACTCTCTAAGATGTTATCTGCAGAATCAATGCTGCATTCCAGAAGTGGTCTGCCTACTGTGGAGTAAAATGACCATGGCATCTCTTTACCTGGAAGTATTAATTTTTAGTAGCAGCTGCATCACATTCTTGGCCTAGCTTAGTTTGTTGTCAATAAAGCTTGCAGGTCTATTTTTTCCCTTCATTTTTTGCCTCAACTATTAGCAGCTTTTATGGGGAAGATGTTCAGTTCACATGACTATTAAGCCATGTCTTAAAAGAGATACGGTTAGAAATAGTTTTTCTTCACATGGCTGTAAGCCGTGCAGGTGCACTCTGAGGAGGCAGGTAGTTCAGCAAATTTCCAAGGGTGTTATTTCTAGTCTTGATCTCTTAATTTTTTCTCACATATGTGAGGCATCAGGTGAGTCTCCTGGTGCTAGGTCACCTAACTTGGAGGATAACAAGATATGCTCTCTCCAGGTATATGGTGAGGCCATCACTGTGTTCAATTAGATCAAATGTTCTTGGAGCTCTGGGAGAACAGGGAAGCTGGAAAAAAGGGAGTGTGTTTTTCTGGCAGGAAGAACTTGGCCAAGTATTCTGGAAGTGTGCTCCAAATATTTTTAAAAGGTTGCTTGAACCTTAATTAGAGCCTATTTGGTGACATTAGTCATATTAATATTCATTAGTGGCCTATCTTAGTGGGAATTAAGATTTGAAAACTTGAATATCCAGTTTTATAAAAGTTATAAGTCCTAGTTCTAAGTACCACTGCAAAACATAGATAATTTGAAAAATCATTAGATTTTCAAAGTGAGCCATATTTTAAATATAAATCCTAGGTACATTTTGTAGTATTACAAACTTATTTTTTAAAAGTTATTTGAAGCTTTGGTAATGATTATCTAGCTATAAGAAAGAAAAAAATTACTTGAAGCTAAGTATATTTCTTTTTAAAATTTTGTTTTCAAAATCTCTATCCTGTTCCATTGGTCTATATGCCTGTTCTTTGTTTTAAATATGTGGGGTACAATTCAGGATTAGGTATACAAATGCTCATTATGTAGGTACCCTTGTTGATGAGGTGTGTCCCACCTCTGGCAGTTTCCCACTACTGCCAATCCTGCCCTTGCCCTCTCCTGGGAGTTTCCCACTACTGCCAATTCATTTCTTTTAGTATTACAATAGTTATTCAAGGTCTGCTTATGAGTGAGAACATGTGATACTCAGTTCTTTGTTTCTGTGATAGTATTATAGCTCCTAAGTCCATCCAATTTGCTGCAAAGTTCATAATTTTGTCCTTCTTTATGACTGCATATTATTCCATCGTGTATATGCATCATTTTTTTTTTAAATCCAGTCCTCTTTCCATGGGAAGCACAGTTGGTTCCATGTTTTTGCTATTGTAAATAATGCTACAATAAACATGCATGTACAGGTGTCTTTTTCATAGAGTGATTTGAGTTCCTCCAGATATATTCTCAGTAGGGGGATGCAGGATCGTATGGGAGGTCAATTTTTAGATCTTTTAGGAATGACCACACTATTTTTCACGAAGGCTCTACTAGTTTACACTCCCACCAACAGTGTAGAAGTGCTCCCTTTTTGCCACATCCTCTCCAGCATCTGCTGTTTTTTTGAGTTATTGATGATGGCCATCCTGACTGGAGTTAGGTGGTATCTCAGTGTAGTTTTAATTTGCATTTCTTTGATGACTAATGAGGCTGAGAATTTTTTCATGTATCTGTTGGCTGCTCATATGTCTTCTTTTGAGAAGTATCTATTCATATCTTTTGCCCCCTTTTTAATGGGGCTGTTTGTTTTTTTCCTTTCGGTGTGTTTGAGTGCCTTGTAGATCCTAGATGTTAGGCCTTTGTCAGATATACAGTTGGCAAATATTTTTTCCCATTCTGTGGGCTGTCTCTCTGCTCTCTTGATGGTGTCTTTTGCTTTGCAGAAGCTCTTTAGTTTGATAAGTTTCCACTTGTCTATCTTACTTCTTAAGGTATGGGCATTTAGGGTTATGATCAGGAGTTGGTTGCCAGTTCCAACTTCCATACGGGTGTCTCCTGAATTTTCTAAGATTCTTATAGTTTGAGGTTTTATGTTTAGATCTTTGATCCATTTAGAGCTAATTTTTGTATATGTTGATAGGTAGGGGTCCTGTTTCAGTCTTCTGCATGTGATCAGCCAGTTTTTCCAGCACCATTTACTGAATAGGTTCTCCTCTCCCCAGTGGTTGTTGTTGGAGGCTTTGTCAAAAATGAGTTGGTTGAGAAATTGAGGTTTTGCTTCTGAAATCTTTATCCTGTTCCATTGGTCTATATGCCTGTTCTTGTACCAATACCAGGCTGTTTTGATTATTGTAGCTTTACAATAAAGCTTAAAGTTTGGGAGTGTGATGCCTCCCACTTTGGGTTTTTTTTTTTTTTGCTGAGAATAGTTTTGCCTATTCATGGTCATTTATATTTCCATATAGGATTCCTGTATTGTTGTTTTTAGGTCTGAGAAGAATGCTGCTGGTAATTTAATGGGTATTGCATTAAATCTGTAGATTGCCTTGGGTAGGATTAACATCTTAACAATGTTGATTCTTTCAATCCATGAGCATGGAATATTTTTCCTTTTGTTTATCTCATCTTTGGTTTCTTTGAACAGTGTTTTGCTGCTTTCTCTGGTTAGAAAGATGCCAAGGTATTTCATTTTTTTGGCTATTCTGAATGGGATTGTGCATTTTATTTGGGTTTCTGTTTGTTTATTGTTGGTGTAGAGGAATGCCACTGATTATTGCACATTTACTTTAGATCCCAAGACTTTGTCAAAGTCCATTATTAGTGCAAGGAGGCTTTTGAAGATTCTCTTAGGTTTTTAAGAGATAGAATCATGTCATCTGCAAAGAGGGATAACTTAACTTCCTCTTTTCTTATTTGGATACTCCTGATTTCCTTCTCTTGTCTGATTGCTCTAGCTAGGACTTCCAATAGTGGTTGAACAAGAAGGGTGAGAGTAGGCATCCTTGTCTTTTTCCGGTTTTCAGAGGAAATGATTCCAATTTCTGTCTGTTTAGCAGCGTGTTTGCTCTGGGTTTCTTGTAGATGGCTCTTACTATTTTGAGGTATGTTCCACCTATGCTTAGAAGTTCGAGGGTTTTTATCAAGAAAGGGGTGCTAGATTTTATCAAATGATAAATCATATGGTTTTGTTTTACATCTGTTGATGTATTTAATTATGTTTATGGTCTTGTGGTTGTTGAACTAGCCCTGCATCCAGGAAATGAAGCTTACTGGGTCATGGAGGATGATTTTGTTTTCTTTTAGAAAGCAGAATTTATTGAGAGGATTGAAAACTCCCACAGTGGGAGAAGAACCGAGGGGATTTCCCTGATGATTTTTGTGATGTGTTGTTGGATCCGGTTTGCTAAAATCTTGTTGAGAATGTTAGCATCCTATTTTCATCAAGGATATTGGCCTGTAGTTCTCTTTCTTTGTTGGAGCTTTACCCAGTTTGGGTATCAATGTATTGTCAGCTTCATAAAATGATTTGGGGAGAGCTCCATCTTTCTCAATTGCCTGAAATACTTTCAGTAGGATTGGTATCAGCTCCTCCTTTATGTTTTGTAGAATTTTGCTGGAAAGTCATCTGGTCCAGGGCTTTTTTTTGTAGGTAGTTTCCTTATGACATAGTCGATTTCCTGGGTTGTTATTGGTCTACTTAGAGTCTCAATTTCTTCTCGTTTCAAGCTGGGGTGGTTGTGAAAAGGAAGAACGTCCTCCATATCCTTGAGGTTTTCGTGTTTGTTTTCATACAGTTGTACATAGTAATCTCTGATAAACTTTTGTATTTCTTCAATGTCAGTTGTGACTTCATCTTTTGCATTTCTGATTGTATTTATTTGGACTTTTTCTCTCTTTTTCTTGGTCAACCTAGCTTGGGGGTCATCAATCTTATTTATCCTTTCAGAAAAACCAGCTTTTGGTTTCATTGATTTTTTGTATTATATTTTTGCCTTCTATATGTCCCAAATTTGGGCATTTATTTTGGTGATCTGGATTCTTCTGAAGTTAGGGTTTTGGTGGTCTTGCTTTTTCAGCTTCCTTAGGTGGTTTGTTAGGCTAAGTTGTGATCTTTCCATTTCCTTCATGTGTGTTCGTAAAGATATTAATTCCCCTCTTATTACTGCTTTCATGGCATCCTAGAGGTTTTGGTAAGATGTACCTTTGTTTTCATTTGTTTCCAGGTATCTTTTAATCTTTGTTTTGATTTCTGTTTTGACCCAGAAGTTGTTTAGCATCATGGTGTTTAGGGTCCATGTCTTTGTGGGTTTGGGAGAACTTTGTTGGTGTTGATATTTATTTTTATTCCACTGTGGTCTGACAAGGTGCATGGCAGAACTTCAATCTTATGGAATTTGTTTATGCTTGATTTATGGCCAAAGATGTGATTGATTTTAGAGTAAGGTTCATGTGGTGATGAGTACAATGTATATTCTGTGGTCAGCGGGTGGAGTGTTCTGTAGGTATCAATTAAGTCCATTTGGTCAAATGTAACATTGGGTTTCGAGATCTCCTTGTTGAGTTTTTGTCTTGATGATCTGTCTAGGGTTGTTAGTGGGGTGTTTAAGTCTCCAGCTATGGTAGTGTTATCAACAATATCTTTTTTTAGTTTACCTTGAAGCTGCTTTATGAAAGTTGGTGCTCCTATGTTGGGTGCATATATGTTTAGGATGAATATTTCTTGTTGATGGAATGAACCTTTTATCATTATGTAGTTATCTTCTGTATCTTTTAAAATTTTTGATAGCTTAAAGGGTATTTTGTCTGATATTAAGATCATGACTTCTGCTTTCTTTTGTGTTTCATTCTTCTGAAATTTTGTTTCTCATCCTCTTACTTTGCATCTGTGAGTGTCCTTTCTGGTAAGATGACTCTCTTGGAGACAATATATTGTCACCTCATGATATTTTATCCATTTTTGCCATTTATGTCTTTTCAGTGGTGCATTTAGTCCATTCACATTCAGGCTAGTTATAGAGATGTGAGAGTTTATCCCTATCATGCGGTTCTTATAGAGTTTGTTTGTTGTCTTTCTTTTGATTTTTGGGTTGATTAATGTCTGTTTTCAATCCTGCATTCTTGTGAAGGGTGTTGTTATTCTTTTTTCCCTTTCTTCTGTGTTTAATATGTTCTTAAGTGTTTCTTGTAGTGCTGGCCTGGAGGTAGTGCAAACTCTTAGGGATTGAATGCCTGGGAAGGATTTTAATTCTCTATCACTGATGAAGCTTAGCTTAGTTAGGTAGGGAATTCTTAGTTGAAATTGTTTATCTTTAAGAACTGAAGGTTGGGCTCTAAGCTCTCTGAGTCTGAAGTCTTTCTATAGATAAGTCTGCTGCTATTCTAATTGGTTTTCTCTGGTAGATAGTCTGATCTTTCTCTCTTGATGCCTAAAGCATCCTAAAGGATGCTTTCTTGTATGCCTACTTTGTGTAGGTGAATTACTGTGTGTCTAGGAGTTGGTCTTCTCATTTATTGTCTTGCAGGGATTCTCTGAATCTCTTGTGTTTGAGTGGTGGCTTCACTGATGAGATGAGGGAAATATTCTTGGATAATTTCTTTGAATGTTTGATCTAGGGTGGTCTGTGTCTCTTTATCTGCCTCAGGGATTCCAATTAATCTTAGGCTTGGGCTCTTGAAATAATTGCTCATCTCTTGGGGGTTTTATTCTGTCTTTTAAAGCTTCTTTCTATGTTTTTAACAGTTTGGGTTAGTTCCATATTTTGTTTCTCAAGCTCTGAGAGTCTTTCTTCTGCTTGGTTAATTCTGCTTTCCATACTTATCAGTTTGTTGTTTATTTCATTCACTGTGTTCTTTATTGCTGTTACCTGAGTTTTCAACTCCTTCATTCTTTCCTCTTGTCTCTCCTCATTTCTATTTATTCTCTATTAATATCTTGATATCTGGGTTTGTGATTGAGACCCGTCATTCTGGGGGCTTTTCGTTGTTTGAGTTCTGGAGTCTGTATTCTCAGTGACTGACCTTCAAGGGGTCTGTGTGAGGCTTTTTTTATTCTTCCTTTGGTTTTTCTTCATTTGTGTAGGTTTTCCTCCCCCATTTTTTACCTCTTCTTTAATTCTGTTGTTCAATGTTGGGGGGATAGCTTTTATTTCTGTTTGCTCAATCTCCTATTCTTCCTTATGTAGATCCTCTGTTTTTGTTCCGTTATGAGAGGGGCTAAGAGTGGGGGCCTGTACTTTTTACAGTTTTGTGTATTAATTAAGGGGAGCTGTGATTCAGAAGCTGTGTGCAGATCTCAGTATCCACTGGCAGGTGTGTGGGCCCTCTGGAATCCACTTCCCACTGCCTCGCAATCTGTCTATGTGGTGGGGGTGTATGTTTGCCCCCTGAAAGCAAAATGAGAAGAAAGAGGGAAAAAGAATGGAAAAAGGAAAGAAGATGACAAAAGGGAGGTTGAGAGAGAAAAGAAGAGGGAAACAGACAGTTGTACTATCTAACAAACAGAGAGACAAACAAAGACAGAAAAAACAAAAAGACCAAAACATGCAGACAATCATACAAACAGTCCCCCCATTGGTGTACTCTCCCTCAAAAATACCCAATCATAAACAGAAGATCAAAAAACCAATGTTAAAGTAATAGAAACAAAGCAAGTACAAAAACATAAACAAAAACAGAAATAAAGAAAAAAAAGCTAAAACGAAAACGAAAAACAAACAAGAAAAAAAAAAAACTTGCTCTCTGGCCGTTTCTGTGACTCCAGGTTCCTCTAAGTTCTCTACCTTAGCGAGTGGCTCTGGTCTCCAGCCCCTCACCTCTTCTCTCAATGCAAGTTGGTTAGGGTGCTCTTAGTGTGAGTCAGATGCCTCATGGACTACTGTGGGAGGAGGATGGATTAGATCTGGACTCTCCCTAGTCACTGCTGCTGCTATCAAGTCTCCCTTTCAGATCTGACTTGTCTGTGCCTGTTCCAGCAAGGGGGAGGGATGTCTGTCTCTCCAAGTCTGATGAGAAGACAGCCTCTGGGTCCCAAGGTGGAGGCTGGGTGGAGCTGGGCAGGGCAATGCAAGTCTCTGATCAGTCTCAGGACTGAGAAGATGGTGCCTGTTGGTGTCTTGTCACTGGTGTTGAAGCTTTATTCCAGATTTCCATGACCTGCCATCTCCACAGAGCCTTCTGCTTGGCATGGGCCAGGTGCTAGGTGGTAAGGGGCAGCTGTTCTCTGCTGCCTCCCCTCAAGAGAGCCCCAAGAACAGCAGACGATCCTGTGCTCCCGGGTCTCTAATCTTAGGCAGTTGTGAGTTGCAGTCACCTCCAGAGGAGAGGCCTGGGTGCATGAACTTGAGTCTCCTCTCAGATGGACTTTCACTCACCCACTGGCATATACTCACACATGTCGAGAGTTTTTGTGGACACTCACTTTTGCAGAGGCTCTCACAGTCCAACCTGTTCCATTGCCCTTTTGCCCGGAAGCCTCAGTGTACCCGCTGACACTGTTTTTACATCTGTTGATATATTGAATTACATACATGGCCATGCAGATGTTGAACCAGCCCTTCATCCTGGGTATGAAGTCAGCTTGGTCATGGTGGATGATTTTTGATATGTGTTGTTGGATTTGATTTGCTGGAATCTTGTTAAGAATTTTTGCATCTATGTTCATCAGGGATATTGGCCTGTAGTTCTCTTTTTTGTTTGTATCTTTATGTGGTTTGGGTATCAGTGTGATGTTAGTTTCATAAAATGATTTGGGGAGAATTCCATCTTTCTCAATTGCCTGGAATACTTTCAATAGGATAAGTATCAGCTTCTCCTTGTGTATTTTTGTAGAATTCCACTGGAAAGCCATTTGGTCCAGGGTGTTTTTTTTTTTTTTGTAGGTAGTTTTCTTATGACATAGTCTATTTCCTGGATTGTTATTGGTCTATTTAGTATCTCAGTATCTTCTTATTTAAGCTGTGGGAGGTTGTATGATGTCAGGAAGTCCTCAGTTTCATTTATGTTATCAAGTTTGTTTCCATACAGGTGTGCATAGTAATTCTCTGATAATTTTTGTATTTATTCAGGATCAGTTATGATTGATCTTTTGAATTTCTGATTGTACTTATTTGGGCCTTTTCTCACTTTTTATTGGTCATTCTGGCTAGGAGCTCATCAATCCTTTTTATCTTTTCAAAGAATCAGCCTTTTGTTTTGTTGATTTTTTTCTATGATATTTTTGTCTTCTATGTCCTGTATTTGGACTTTTACTTGGGTGATCTGAATTCTTCTGCTAAAGTTAGAGTTTTGGTGATCTTGTCTTTCCAGCTCCCTTAGGTGATTTGTTAGGCTGTTAACTTGTGATCTTTCCATTTTCTTGATGTGTGTTCATAGAGATTCCTCTCTTAGAACTGATTTCATGGCATCCCAGAGATTTTTGGTAAGGTGTGTCTTCATTTTCTCTTGTTTCCAGGAATCTTTTAACTTCTGTGTTGATCCAGGAGTCATTCAGCATCATGCTATTTAGTGGTCATGTCTTTGTAGGTTTTGTGGGAATTTTGTTGGTGTTGATATTTATTTTTATTCCACTGTTGTCTGAGAAGGTGCATGGAAGTATTATGATCTCATGAAATTTGTTTCTGCTTGATTTATGACTGAGAATGTGATCAATCTTGGAGTATGCTCCACGTGGTGATGAGTAGAATGCATATTCTGTGGTTAGGTGGAATGTTCTGTATGTATCTATTAAATTCATTTGGTCAAGTGTCAAGTTGAGTTTCTGAATCTCAGTGTTGATTTTTTTGCCTTGATGATCTATCTGGGGTTGTTAGTGGGGTATTTAAGCCCCCAGCTATAATAGTGTCAATATATTTTGGTGGTTTACTTAGTAGTTACTTCTAAATGCTGATGTTCCTATGTTGGGTGCATATATGTTTAGGATGGATATTTCTTATTGATGGGTTGAAACTTTTATCATTATGTAGTGTGCTTCTTTATCTTTTTAAATTTTTGATAGCCTAAAGATTGTTTTGTCTGATGTTAGGATCATGGTTCTTGCCTTCTTTTGTGATCCATTCACCTGTAAATTCATTTCCCATCCTCTAACTTTGAGTCTGTGTGTGTCCTTTGTGGTGAGATGAGTTTCCTGGATACAGCAAGTTATTGGGTCATTTTTTAAAAATCCAGTGTGCCATTCTGTCTGTTTTTGGTGGTATATTTAGCCCATTCACCTTAAGACTGATTATGGAAATGTGGGTGTTTATCCCCATCATGAGGTTCTTCAAACATTTTTTCTTTGTTTTCTTTTAACTTTTGGATTGATGTATGTGTGTATTTTCAAGTTGGCAGTTGCAAATTATTCTCTGTTGATTCTGTGTTTTGCTATTCTCTTGGGAAGTGTATGGTCATTCTTTTTTTTTTTTCTTTCTTCTGTGTTTAATACCTTTTTAAGCATCTCCTAAAGAGCTGGTCTGGAAGCTGTATAATCTCTAAGAATTGGATGTCTAGGAAGGATTTTAATTCTCCACTACTGATGAAGCTGAGTTTGGCTAGTTAGGTAATTCTTGGTTGGAATTGCTTATCTTTTAGGACTTTGAAAACTGAACTCCAGACCCTTCTAGCTTGCAGTGTTTCTGCTGAGAGATCTGTAGCTATTCTGATTGGTCTCCCTGCTAGGTAGTCTGACATTTCTCTCTTGCTGCCTTTTCTTTTGTATTGACTTTTGCAGGTAAATTACTATGTTTCTAGTGGTTGATCTTCTCATTTGGTGTCTTTCAGGGTTGCTCTGTATCTCTTGTGTTTAGATGGTCACATCTCTGGTGAGATAGGAAAAGTTTTCTTGGATAACCTCCAGGAATACTTGCTCCAAAATCTTTCTTCTTCTGGGATACCAATCAGGCATAGGTTAAGCCTTTTGATATAATTGCACATCCTTCGGAAGTTTTTTTCTTTCTTTCTGAGTTTTCTTTCTCTGTTTTTTACTGATTGGGTTAATTCCATGTTTTAGTCTTCAAGTTCTGAGATTCTTTCTTCTACTTTATTAATTCTGCTTTCCATGCTTATCATCTTGTGATTTATTTCCTGAAGGATTTTTTTTTAATGGCCCAAATCTCTAAGTTCTTTCAGTGTTGCATCTTGTCTTTCTTGAGTCTTATTCACTCTTTCCATCCATTCCCTACTCCCTGTTGTATTTTGGGGCCAGTCTTTGGTGGCTTCCATTGTTTGGGCTCTGAGGTCTGATTTTTCAGGCATTTTCTCTTTGGTACTCTGGGAGTTACCTGTGTTCCTCCATTGATTTGTCTTCATTTATGACAGATCTCTTTCTTTTCTTATTATTTCCTTTCTTCAGTGACAGTGGGAGGACTTTTCACTTCTGATGGTTGCTCATCCCTCTGTTCTTCCCTGATCAGGGCTCAGAATTTGTTCTATTTTGAAACAGGAATTAGGATGGGAAATATTGCTGTCTATTGTAGTTTTGAAAGTTGAATAAGGTGAAGAATAGGGAGCTAGGATTCAGAAACTACTTGCAAATCACAATATTCACTGACTAGGGTATGGGTTCCCTGAGACCCACTCCCCACCACTACTCTATATGACAATGCAGTGGGTATGTGTGTACCCCCGAGTCCAAGACATAGTAACAACAATGAGAACAGAGAAAAGTATAATTAAATAGATGGACAAAAAAATAAATAAATACAAAATTAAAAGAACGCAGAAACCAAAGCAAAAAACAAACACACATACACATACACACACACAACAAAACAAGCTAACAACAAAAAAATAAGCAACAGGAAAACTGAACACACACACACACACACACACACACACACACACACACACTCACACCCAGCACAAAAACAAAAAGAAAAAAAGAAAAGAGAGGAAAAAGGGGGGGGGATGCAAATCAAACCCTCACACATTCATTCACATACACATTAAACTAAAAAAAGAGAAAAAAGAAACAAAAGAGACTGATAGATGAACATGCAATCATTCATGTACACATATAAACAGAAAACAAAAAAAGAAGAAACAAAAAATAGAAAAAGAAAAAAGATGAGGGGAGAATGCAAATTGAATCCTCACATACACATTCACACACAAAGAAAAAAAAATTTTTAAAGAAAACCTGACTGGACTCAGTGGCTCAGCCTATAATCCCAGCACTTTGGGAGCCTGAGGTCAGTAGATTGCCTGAGCCCACGGGTTCGAGACCAACCCAGGCAACTTGGTGAGACCTCATCTCTACAATAAATCAAAAATTAGTTGGGCGTGGTATTGTACCTGTAGTTCCAGCTATTTGGAAGGCTGAAGTGGAAGCATCACCTGAGCTCAGCAGGTGGAGGTTGGGGTGACCATGAGCGTGTCACTGCACTCAAGACTGAGCCACGGAGTGACTCCAACTAAAAAAAAGAGAGGAAAATCTGCCCTCTTGTGGCAGGTTCTACAATTGTTCCTCTCAGCTGTTCACAGGTAAGTCCTTCTGCTGTCAACTGCAGAGCTGTGACCACATTCACAATCTCTCCAGTGACAGCCCAGAGAAGGAGGAGTGGGTGGTGGGGGTGGGTAAGGCTTCAGCTTTCCCCTTCCATTCTCAGGAGGATCCCTTGGGAAGGGAGGTGTGGGACTGTCTCCTCCCCAGGCATTAGTGGGAGGTGGGGTGCCCCAGCCAGGTTTATTCTGGAGTAGAGTTCTCCTATCAGCGGATGCCGTGGCCCCACCTACTTTCATCCCTCTCAGTCGTGCCCCAGCTGTGTGGGTCAGAGGATTGCTGGGGAGGAGGGGGTTGGGTCAGTCTTGAACTCACTGCTGATCTCTTTGGGGGTCTTCCTCAGTCTTTTCCAGTCACATCCTTTGTCCCACAACTGAATCAGGGTAGAGGGTGGGGTGTCTGAGATTCAGCACTTGTCTTGTCCCCCAAAGTTTGTACTTTTGGGATATTCCCTCTAAGTCATAATCAACCCCTGAACAGGTAACCTGCCCAGTCACAGAGATTGGATCTGTCGCTCTATGGTGAGCAAGCCAGAGCACTTCCTTGTCCAGTTTTCCAGGTGGTGGCAGGGTGCCTGTTTCATCTTCTCCAGTGGGGCTCTGTCTCTGGCTCCCTCACTGCTCCCTCCACAGCTCTTCCTGCAGAGTCTGGAGCGGGCAATCACTCCTGGCAGCGTCTTTGCAGGAAGAGCTTTGCTGATTTTTTTTAAAAATGGCACTAGGCTTCTGCACCCCTGGAAGTGCTAGGGTTCAAGCAGAGCAGCTGCGGCACCAGTCGCTTCACCAGGAGCGCCCTGGCCACTTGCTTGGAGTCCCCACTCAGTCAGACACTCCCACACCCACTTACTCACAGACACATATGCAAAATTGTCCATACACTCATCCCTGCATCTCTCACTTAAGTTTAATATGTTGCAAAATGACCTCAATACACTGAATAGGTTTTTGGAAAGAAGAACTGATTCTGAATTCTGAAAGAACAGTTCTTGTTCATGTTTCTCTCTGCACTTTGTTAGATTTGTCTGTATCTAGATCAGTGTTTCTCCAAGTCTTGTCCCTGGAGCGACAGTACCAGCCTCATCGACTAGGTCCATGTCAGAAATGTGCATCTTGGATCTCAGCCCAGACCTGCTGAATCAGAAGTGAGGGAGTTGAGTTCAAATGTTGTGTTTTTAACATATCTTCCAGCTAATTCTGATGCTTCTAAGTTTGAGAACCACTGAGCTAGATTGTTTCAAACTTTTTAGAATTATTTAATACTGTAGGGCCAAGTTTGGTTGGAACAGAATGAGGAGAAACCTCCACTTCTACTGAGATTGTAGTTGGTCAGAGAACTTGGTCCACCAACAAGTGTGGATCAAGGGGTGTGTGCCTGGCAAAGAAAAGCACTGCTGTGTTTCTCCGCACATGTGAAAGAATGAATTGTTTGCTCTTTAGGAAACCAAACTAGACTTCCTGGAATGCCTGGAACTTATACTGATAGAACAATGCTTAAATTAGTAGTTCAGTGAAATTCTCCACCCTAATAGAGAGGGATACCCTTAAGGAAAGATTCCTGAAGATGCAAAAATTATCTCTTTGAAGGGTTGCATGAAATCACTTAGCAACTTAAATTTGTATAGACGGATGGAGCTTGGAGATCTTGTTTTACTTTATTGCCTTCAGAAGAAATAGTCTGCTCAAATAGGTAAGATTTTTCTCTTAAGACCTCCAAAAACAATCGCAATTATCTGTAATCACTTTGTAACTAAACTTGAAGTGTAATAGCTAAAAATATCAGAAAATGCATTTTTATGTGTCCTATACTATTTGTTGTGTTGGAATCCCATGGCAATTTAAATATTTAAGAATCTAAAACCATTTTTCATGATTGATATTTTGGACACATCAATTGCCACATTATGTTGTTCCAAATGTTCATAGCTAAGATGCAGCTTGGGAGTGGTTAACCTTCCAGGACTTATAAAGAGGGGCAGATCTGACCCAGACCCAAATCAGATTCTTCTCACCCCAGTCCAAATCTCTCTAGTCTGAATATTGTGGAATGGAAAAACCTTGGAACTGGGTCATTAGCGTGTGTGTGTGTGTGTGTGTGTGTGTGTGTGTGTGTGTGTGTGTGTAAGGAGGGTGTTTCTTCTCTAAAGCTGGTGAAAGCCACTCACAGGGCCTGCATACATTCATGACATGGAGTAAAATAAGTAAAGTGAAATGATTTCATGTGTCACCTTCTGTCTCAAGACTGACAAACCAGTTGAAAAAGTTCAAACTTTTAAAGTACAGGTACAATGTCAAATGACACTCAAATGAATTTTTATGAATAGGATTATGACTGTATTACTTATGGAATGTATGTGTCTTAAATATCATAGGCATTTTCAACTCAAGAATCATTACTTGTGTTTATATATGTAGGCAATGGAAGTTTGGTAAAGTAATGGTACATTAAATAATGATTGGTTAAGACTTATTGTTTTTGCTATCAGGGAGCTCCTGAGAACATTTTTTCCTTTCCTATTTTTAGCCCTGATGACACTTCAGATATTATAAAACATAGGGTTCACCTGCTGTCTGGGTTAGTGTCTAGTTGAACTGACCATTCTTACTCTGGAGAGCTCTGTTAGAAAAGTTTTCCTTTCACTGAGCCTAGGCAGCTCTCTTTGTTCACTGTTTCCAGGACAACAGGAGTCTATCATTACAAGAGGCTCATTATGAGTCTATGACTCTCCATAGAGGTAGAGAGAAGAAGAAATTATGTTTTTGCATTTCGTAGTTGAGAAAACAGACACAAGCACCATAAAAGTGTGGATAGGATTCAAATGATAAAGTGAGGACTTTGCTTTCCATACTCAAAGTAGACCAGAGATTCCATGTCAGTGTCTCCTAAAGATATCATATTTGTTTTGATAAATTGAAAGAAAGACAAAATGTGTTCTCTAGACCCATTCTAGCAAGCCATATATGTACCTTTAAATGTTCTAGTAGTCCCATTAAAAGGAAACAGGTGTGATTAGCTTTAATAATATATTTTATGTAATCAATGGATACAAGACATGATGTCACTATGTAATCCTTACTTAAAAACTAGTGGGATATTCTACATTCAATTTTTTGTATTAAGTTTTCAAAGTCACAGCACACCTCAGTTTGGACTACCCATATTTTAAGTGCTTAATAGCCACAGGTATGGCCGGGCTCGGTGGTTCAGCATGTAATCCCAGTGCTTTGGAAGGTGGAGGTGAGTGGATTGCCTGGGCCCATGGGTTCACGACCCACCTGGCGTGACTTTGGCAACTTGGCGAGACCTCATCTCTACAATAAATCAAAAATTAGCCAGGCATGGTAGTGCATGCCTGTAGTTCCAGCTACTTGGAAGGCTGAGGTGGAAGGATTGCCGGAGCCCAGCAGGTCGGGGCTGCGGTGGCTGGGCGCGGCCACTGCACTCCAGTCTGGGCAACGGAGTGAGACTCCAACTCCAAAAAAAAAAAAAAAGCCACAGGTAGCTGGCAGCCACTTATTGGACAGCAATACCCTAGAATCTTCTTTTTCTACCCTTATCTATTGCTCCAACTTCCCTTCCCCCTCAAAATTACAAATTTCATTGCAGATGTTGTCTCTGGAAGTATTTGAGCAGAAACTGGGTGACCACCACTTAGTGGGAATATTATGGAACTCTGAAAAAAGAACATCACATGGATGTTTGGATAAGGAAAATTTTAAAATCCCTTTTAATCCCTAAATTCTGTGATGTTATGATACTGAGAAAGACGCAAACTTGTGGATTTAGAAAGAACTTTCTGTATTAGACACTCCTTTATCTCTTGATTTATAATTTGCCCCTTCACTATTTCTCTTCCTCCTCCCCCTTGAGTCAGAATCTCACTCTGTCATCCAGGCTGGGATGCAGCGGCATGATCGCCGCTCACTGAAGCCTCGACCTCCTGGTCTCAAACAATCCCCCTCCTCAGCCTGTTGGGTAGCTGGGACTACAGGCATGTACCACCACACCCAGGTAATTTTTGACTTATTTTAATTTTTAATTATGATTTTAATTTTTGTGGAGACAAGGTTTTGCTATGTTGTCTAGGCTGGTCTCAAACTCCTGGGCTCAAGTAATCCACCTGCCTCAGTCTCCCCAAGTGTTGGGATTACATGTGAGCCACTGCACCTGGCCCTTCACTACTTCTAATATGAATAAATGATCATTTGTAGGGGGTTATATAGATTATAAACCATTCTCATGAACATTAATGATTAATTCAGTTATTCTCTCATTCAGTAAGAGCACGTTAGTCCAGACAAGGTATTAGTGTCTGTGTTGGGAGGTAGAATGTATTAACCACAGTGGATAAGATGGGCATGGTTCCTGGACTCATAGGATATTCAAGCCATCTCATTTGTTCCTATTCTTCCTCATTCCTGCTTTCTAGAATCCCTTTCTTCTGTGTTTGGCTTGAGTGTCCAGGAACCGCAAATGAGCTGATATGAAAGTAATGTCCTGGTCGGGCTCGGTGGCTCAGCCTGAAATCCCGCACTTTGGGAGGCCGAGGGGAGTGGATTACCTGAGCCCGTGGATTCGAGACCCGCCTGGGCAGCTTGGCGAGACCTCATCTCTATGATAAATCAAAAATTAGCCAGGCGTGGTAGCGTGCGCCTGTAGTTCTGTCTGCTTGGAAAGATGAGGCGGAAGGATTGCCGGAGCCCGGCAGGTGAGGCTGCAGTGGCCAAGAGCGTGCCAAAAAAAAAAAAAAAAAAAAACAAAGAAAGAAAAAAGAAAAGAAAGTAGTGTCCTGACCCTATCTCCTGATATAAAATGTCAACCTATCCCTGATGGGCAGTTTTCAGCAACGAGAAAACTGCAAATGGGTTCTCTGCTTCTCTGGTGTGATTAAGGCACTAGAAATATGGAATCTTTTTTCTGCATTAAAGAGAAGTACAATTTGCTGATGTTCAGCTACACTCACCACTTGGAATTGTGATTTGCAATAAAAACTTCTTTGCTGTTAGCCACCTGCCAGGTAGACAGTTAATCTCCTTTGACTCTCTGCTGTACTGTTTTGTGCCCTATCCAAAAGTTCTGGAAGAATTAAAACTTCTTTTGAGCTATGGTTCATCAATTATGAGGCTTCTGTTTTAGAGAGAGAGAGAGAGAGAAAATAACACAGAAGTTTGAAAATACTCCATCTCATTCTTGCTTAGTTCATTAGTGTCTCTAAACACTCTGTTAACTCAGTTCCTAAATTCTACTGTACTTAACTTTTTTGGAATGTCTTCTAACAGTTTCCTGTTACCACCAGAGAGCAGCCGAGATTTATAGGTGATTAATGAGTACACTAAATACCCATAAATAAGAAAGCTTGGCCACTTGATTCAATCTCATTAATTAAATGTCTAAGAAGAAAAAGACGCAGCTGATTAATCACTACCCTTTCACCCTTTCTTTCTGCGGGGTGTGTGTGTGAGTATGTAATTTTAATGGTTGATGGCATTGGCTGAAAAGGGTTTTCTGACTTTTCTAGAAGCTTTGGGGGTATGAGTCAAAATACAACTTTGTTCTTCCACGATCTCCTGTGCCATAGCCTGCACAATACCTGAAGGCCGTGAATCAGAAGTTTCAGAACATATAGTGCTGTTTCTCTAGATCAGGCATCATCAAACTACTGCCCCAGGCCAAGTCCAGTTCACTATCTGTTTTTGTTGGTAAAATTGTATTGGAACACAACCACACCCATTTGTTCAAGTCTGGTCTATGGCTACTTTCACGCTGCAATGGCAGTGTTGATTAGTTGTGACCATATAGTCTGAAAAGCCTACATCATTTACTATCTTTTTTTTTTTTTTTTACAGAAAATGTTTTCCAACCCTTGCCTATCATATTTTTATTTTAAATTTAAATGATGAAGCATATGGAAAAGTAGAAGGAGTCCAGGCCTGGGACTTTAACAACCTTTGTATAGTCCTATTTCTGCTACTTGGTAGTCCTTGGGAAGTGACCTTGGGAAGTCCCTCAACATGTCTAGCTTAGGTGCCTTCATCTGTAAGTGGGGGTTGAGGGATGCAGTTGAACTTGGTAGTATCTATGATCTTTTCCAGATTGGAAGTTCTATGACTTTTTGATTACTTTTGCTTTTCTTAAATAGCTTTATTTTATTTGTAATTGACAAATAAGAACTGTATACATTTGTGGGTACAATGCGATGTTTTGATGTATGTATACATTGTGAAATGATCAAATTAGGCTAATTAGCATACCCATCACCTCAAATATTTATCATTTCTTTGACATGAGAACATTTAAAATCTTCTCTTTTAGCTATTTTGAAATATGCAATATATTATTATTAAGTCACTTGTGATTGCTGACGTGAATTTACGTCATTATAAATTCTATTCCTGGTTGCCACTGACGTGAATTTACATCTTTGCAAATTCCATTTCTGAAGAATATATATTTAGTTTATAATCCGAATAAAAATACAAAGTATGGAATGCTAGTCAGAGTGGTGTTTGAGGCAAATACCGAATGTCTGCAACTTTCAGCTGTATTGTGAAAAAGGTGACAATTTAGAAGAGACCATTTCATTAGCACTTAACGACATAAGTATGCAGCATCGGCTTCAGATTTTTAAAATTTTTACCTGCTCTCAGTATTAGGAAAGTAAAAAATTTTCCGATTGCGAATGTGTTAACTGTAATCACCCTGCTGTGTAAATAGAGCACTAGAACTTATGCCTCTAACATCTTCCCTCCCCTCCCCCCGACCCCTGGCCTCTGGTACTGGTTACCTGTGTTTTTGACACATAAATGTTATATGGAATCCAGGTGGTCTTAGGGAGCTATCATTTTTCTACGTCCCCCGGGCTTCAATCTTCCCATGGGAAAATCTGTCCAATGGAGAGCTAGTAGGTTGGCATCAATACCTGAACTTATACAAGGCTTGTCCCCTTCTTTCCCGGTCTCTTGACTATATTTTGACTCAACTGCGGTTGTTGTTCTCTACATGGGACTTTTGTTTGAATTCTCTGCTCTGGTTTCTAATACAACTGGCATGCCTATTTTTGGACTCCATGCTTGTGCTCCTTACAGTTTCCCTAAGGGTAAAGGGCATTCCCCTTCCATGCTGTCTTTCACCTTTCTACCTCCCAGGCTCTAGCTTTAATGCTATAGGATTTTCCAACTGGGTCAGCTTGTACCATATGTCAGAGCATCTGGAGACTGACCTACATATCCTTGGAAATTATTTTAATTTTACTCAAGAGAGCAGGGAAAAGGATGAGGTCATTGCATAGATTCTTTAGCTAAGCAGGACTCTTTTCTGAAGGCTATATTTTGAGACCATAGTCCACCTTCCCTAACCTGTCTCTTTTTTGGAGTGGAGTTATTAAATATCATACTAAATATAAATGTAACAATTTCAAAAATTCTGCTTTAAAATTTCTTGTTGGAATATCTACTAGTCTAAGTAAGTATTGATTTCCAAAATGTTAACATGAAGAAAAGTATGTGAAATAAAATTTAATCGCAAATATAGTTTAACTCCACAGTTTTAGTTTATTACTCTATTTTTGATTGAATTATTGGTTTATTAACTTAACAAACATTCTCTTGGTGAATTGCACTAATTAGTGTTCAGAATACAGCATAAAAGCACAAAAAGGAAATAATTAAATAGAAGACACCAATATTTTGGGAAGCACAGAATGTAAAAAATAGCCTAACTTAGTCTGAGTATATGTGCCTATGCATGCTTTTTCCAAAATGTAAGTATTTATATAGTTAACATTTTTTACTATAAAACCTCATGTTTGCATTTTTTATTCATTCACTATTAATTTATAGATTATTTATTAGTAAAGTACCTTTCTGTGCCCCTGGAAATCACTGACCAGGTTTGCATACCCATATTTCTGACATTTAGCAGATTTTATAGTGCAGTTGTGTACACATGTTACTGTCTTTATTATCTTGGGGGCCTTTAAGACTGTATTGCTAAGATGCTAGGCAAATTTTGTGTCAAAGAGCAGGGGATCTAGCTAGTATTATAGAAACATGTAGTCTTTCATGGTAGAGATGTTGCTGTTGACACCCTTAGCCACTCACGTTTTTTTTTTAAATAACTGGCTGGGTGAGTCACCTTACAGCCTCCCCTCCCACTTCCCAATTCTTCCCAGGCTCAAAGATATGTGTAGAAAGTACAGTGTCAGAAGAGCTGAGTTTAAATCTCTGCCACTTTTTTTTTTTTTTTTTTGAGTTGGAGTCTCACTCTGTCACCCAGACTGGAGTGCAGTGGCCGCTCCCGGCCACCGCAGCCTCGACCTGCTGGGCTCCGGCGATCCTTCCGCCTCAGCCTTCCGAGTAGCTGGAATTACAGGCATGCACTACCACACCCGGCTGATTTTTTTGATTTATTGTAGAGATGAGGTCTTGCTGCCCAGGCGGGTCTCGAACCCGCGGGCTCAGGCAATTCGCTCACCTCAGCCTCCCAAAGGTGCAGGATTACAGGCTGAGCCACCGAGCCCGGCATGCCACTTTTTAATTGGGTGATTTTGGATGATTCTCTGTGTGCCTGTGTTCTCATCTAAAACAGAGGTAAAATATCTTGCCTATCTCACAGGATTGCTGAGAAGACAAAAAGACAATTTGATGATCTAAGTAAAAACTTTAGTACTCAATGTAAATGCAGGCTCAAGCTGGGGTTAAAATGAAGCTCAGCAGTCAACGTATAACCAAAGTCCCTAAGGTTGAACTAATGACCATGGGTTCTTAGAAACAATTTAGTCAGTTGGACTAACTGGCTTTACCAATGAAAGTTGGTTAATATACTAACGTGAGCTAATGTGTTCTTACATTGGTCAGATCAACAAATATGATTTGTTATTCACTGTGTGCATGCCAGTGGGCTTGTGTTGTGGAAAATATAAAGAAACTCTGGGCCTTTAAGAGCTTACTGTCTAGAAGGTAAGGATATCAGACAAGTGTACTCAAAGTTTTTAACAGTGGGATTATTTATAAATTTGCAATAATCTGACACTTTATGGAAAAGTTGCAAGTGTAATACAGAAAGCAAGTTGCTGGTCTAATGCTTGTCATCCTTGATACTTCAGTGTGTATTTTCTTCAAGTATACTTTCCTTCATAGGGATGATACAGCCATTAGAATCAGGAAATTAATGTTGATACATCACTACTATCTAATATTCAGACTCCATTCAGTTGTCTAATAATCAACTTGTAGCAAAAGGATCCATAGGTCAGGTGGGAATTTCACGTTGCATTAGACATTGTGTCTCTTTAGACTTGTTCCATTTGAAGAGCTCCTCAGTCATTCCTTGATTTTCATGACCTTATCACCTTTAAAAATGACAGGTCATTTATGATTATGATTAGTTTATGCATGTTTGGTGGGACTATCACAGAAATGATGGTGTGTTCTTCTCAATGCATTCAGGCAGCTCATATATTTAATTTGTTCTATTATCAATGATATTCACTTTGATCACTTTATTAGTGTGGTATCTTCCAGGTTTTTCCACTGTTAAGTTAATTCTTTTTCCTTTGTAGTTAAGTATTTGAGGGGGGAGGTTACTTTAAGACTATGCAAAAATACTGTTCCTCATCAAACTTTTAATCTATTTATTTGTTTATTCATATCAGCACAAACTCTTGGTTTCTTAGTTTGTTCAATGAATTGTAATCTTTTACTGTCATTATTTTATTGCTCAAATTATCCTTAACTTAGCCAGTGGGAATCCCTTCAAACTGGCTTTTGTGTCCTTTTGACATGTCCGCATCATTCTTTGAGTATTTGCTTACATTCTGGCTCCAAAAACATTGCAGGTTCATTTTATTCTATATTTATCATAGCCCTGAAATAAGCCACATTTCTCAGGATCTTTGACTCCTTTTAGTGGAGAATGGTATATAGAGACCAAAATCTGACTCTGACTGTGCTCATTGCTATTGGGGTATTGCTACTTTCAGACCCTAACAGAGATAATTTAATTTAGAAAATTGATTAAACTTGTGATGAGGAAGCTGGAATCAAATAGGGGTCAGTGAGTCAACCCAGGGAAACCACTAACAACCCTAACCTAGAAGAAGACAGGGAATATGTAGTATACCACAGGTTAATGTTATCTGGGAAGCTAAAGATACACTGGACCTGTCCAGAGGAAACTTGAGTCATGGAGGAGATGCAGCTAAAAGAGAAACCATATGGGCAGGAGGCAGGAGGAGGCTTGTCTCTTCCTCCTGCACTCCAATCTCCTCTCAGAACCGCCCATTGGTCTGACTTAGAATCCAGGAGCTTGGGAAACAAAGCCTGCAGAGTCAGTCTCCTGAGATACAAAGTAGAGCAGGAGAAGTGGTGAAGAATAAAACTGAGGGGAAAATGCCCAGGACTGGCACAAAGATACATACATTTTTGAAAGATGTATAATTGCTATTGGAATGAGACAAATAACAAATATTTTTATGATTTGAAATCAGCAACATCTTTTCTGATGTTGCCACTTAAATTTAATGTGTTCCCAAGACTCTTCATTCTGTCTATTAGAATCTAGGACATGGATTGGGTCATATATTACTAGAGGGTAGATAATTGTACCGTAAAGAACTGATATTCTGACTCCCTTTCTGTTTCTAGATGTTAAGCACATCACTCAGGGCCTAACCCCATGGGGTAGCCCCTTCCTTTTAATCTTCTTCCTTCCTACTCCATGAAGCTCCATGTTAAGTGGACTCAGGACCCTTCTTCAACTTGATCAATTTCTATTTTTATGAGAAGGGAGCATTTAGACTCTAGGTCATAGTGTCCAGTTAAACTTTGCATTAGAGATATTTTTAAACTGTATGTTTTTGGTTGATTTGTGTAACTCTAAAAGATTAAGTTCTAACCTCTAGTACCTGTGAATATGACCTTATTTGGAAATAGAGACTTTGCAGATGATCAAGTTAAGATGAGGTTACTAGCCTCATCTTTGGGAAACAAAGCTAGCAGAGTCAGTCTCCTGAGATACAAAGCAGAGCAAGAGAAGTGGTGAAGAATAAAACTGAGGGGAAAATGCCCAGGACTGTCACAAACATACATACATCCGTGTATAGTATGACTGGTTTCCCTATAAAGAGAAGAAATTTGGACACAGACACAGATATGAGGAGAATGCCGTGATGATGAAGGCAGAGATTTGGGTGTTGTATCTACAAGCCAAGGAATGCCAAAGATTGTCAGCAAACCACCAGAAGCTAGGAGAGAGGCATAGAGCAGATTCTCACAGCCCTCAGAGGGAAGCAACTCTGCTGACACTTTGCTCTTGGACTCCTAGGATCTAGGACTGTGACACAATACATTTCTGCTGTTGAAGCTACCCAGGTTATGGTATTTTGTTGTGACAGCCGTTGCAAACCAATACACCATAGTAGGAGTGAGTATCAAGCACTCACATCTATGGATAAAATGATACTTGGTCACTGACAGTGGAAAGTGGTGTGATAAAGAAACTGAAAGGAGGGGAGTTGTGAACCTAAGACATAAGCTGTCTTCTTCACACTTCTATCTGGGACCAACCTGATCAGTATTGAATTCATTGCTCTTTGATCTTCCACAGCCCTTTTTTTAGTGTCAGACCTGCCTTTGGCCATTGTTGACAATGGCATCAGTGGCTGTGCAAAGCTGATGGCCAACTCTCTTTGTGATAGTGTCCAAAACTGGCCCCTATTATTGGCCAAGGACTGGGAGCAGGGATTCCACATGCCATCTTACTTCCCTTCTTTCATGAGCAAACTTGATCTCCTCCCTCTGGTCTCAGGTTTGCATAAGTCTGACATTGGCTCACTGCTTGGACAGAAGAGCAGAGTACGTAAAATCATATGCAGCTGGCATGACAGCTAAAACACACCCTCTGTTCATGAAGCAGGATTCCTGCACTCTTGAATATAGAAAAAGAAGAAAAAAGTTCCTATTCTTCTTTGTTAGTGGACTTATTTTATTATTTTGCCTATAGAATGTAATCTGCTAAAGCCAAGTAGAGGTCAACTTTTAGGTTTTAGATTTATATTGCCAAATTTCTGATGCATAATATGCTGGGGATTAAATTATGTACCTTTCAGAAGGACACTCATCAGATACTGAAGATTAATATCACATACCTCATGGGACAAAACATACCTGGAAGTATGTAATGTTATGTCATGTGGCAGATACAGGGCAGTCCTATCCCTGAAGAAGCAAGCTTTATGGAATTTGGCCTCAGCATGGAACATATTGCTGACATATGCAATGTATCATTTCATGTAATTTTATATAACCCACAACACAATGCCTGGTTAGGCCTACATGTTTCTGCCTAAGGGATTTGAGATATGGTAGAACTTTTACCTCTAAGTACTTAGATGTGAAACATGTGTCACTGATATTAGGAAAGATGATACAACAAAGGTACCTTGGACTGAGGAAAAAGTGGAGCCTAGAGCTTTAAAAACAGTACTTACTTTCACGGGCTTTTATATAGAATCATATTTATTTGGCTCCTTATAATTAATCATGATTATTTCTTCTGTTTTCTCTATACAAGTAAGAAGTGGGGGGAATTTTCAAATGATGCTGTTAACTTGCATATTTATTACTTAAATCCCCTCACACCCCAGCCCATTGTTCATAGTCTCATATGTGGCAAGGATGTATGGAGGATAACACAAGCTTCCTGAGTTTACAGATGTTATCATCAAGTTGAGCAAAATCCAATGTCCTGATGCTGTTTCTCTCACATGGTACCTGTATCCCAAGGGAAGCATTAAGTCATAGGATAAAAAATGACATGTCATGTCTGGTCATGTCTGGCCGGGTGCGGTAGTTCAAGCCTGGGAGACCTAGGCAATAGGATTGTCTGAGCCCAGGGATTGCAGACCAGCCTGGGTAACTTGGTGAGACCTTGTCTCTACTATAAAAAATAAATAAAATTATCTGGGCATGGTAGTGCATGCCTGTAGTTCAAGCTACCTGGAAGGCTGAGGCAGAAGGATCACCTGAGCCCAGCTGGTTGAGGCTGTGGTGGCTGTGAGCGTGCCACTATACTCTAGCCTGAGTGACAGAGTGAGATTCTGACTCAAAACAAATGCCATGCCTCAAGATGTTTGAGAAGTCATAATTTTGTATGAAAATATACCCAGATTTATTATAGAATAGAATATGTAACCTATATGATATTTAAATGCAGACCACAACTGTGCATGTCTATTTTTTGTGTGTAAGATATAAGCAATATAATGTAATATTTAGAGTAGAATCTCCGAACTGAGGAGAACCACTTAAAACTCACTTGACCTTGGGCAAGTTTCTTAACCTCTGTACCCCTCAGTTTCTTCTTCTATAAAGTGAGGCTGATAATCATTTGTAACTTAAAGAGTTGGCATGAACATTAAAGGTACTTAGTCGATGTCTATCACACAGTAAACACACAAATGTTAACTATGATGCTGCTGGTGGCAATATGACCAGAACTTTGAAGGTAAAATGCATGCTCCTGGGTTACTAAGGATGGAGATACTTGCACAGCACTGCCCAGGGGAAATTAAGTCCTATGTCTGCCACCTTCTTGGGTCTAGGTATTCAGAACATGCTGAGGAATTGGCTCTAAGCACAACTGTGAAGGAGCAATTGTGGTGCTTGCTGGGTGGTACACAGTCTCTGGGTCACCAGGAGTCAAGCATCGTCACCAAGACAGAAACCTGGACAGTAAGGCTGGATTGGCCAGCAAGTCATGGGGCAACAATGAAGAGGCAGGGTCTTTAGTTTTGAGGTCTGCAAGTAGCTCAGCTTCCTCAAGAGCAGCGCCTGGGCCTGAGGCTAAAGGAGTGGTTAGATCAGGATGAGAACTAGGAGGCATGGATGTTGCTAGCTCCTCTCCTAAGGCCATGACTGACCTTACTCAGGCATTATTGCACTTCTTCAAACAGAGCAGAGGTATGCTTCTCAATATGATGCTCCAGGCAGACACCACTGAATGATGATCACTTGAGAACTTTCTTTCTGGGTAGCTCTTGGGAAATTTCACCTTAAAATGTCATTAGTAAGAAAAGTCAGCACCAAAAGTGGCTTCAAGGACTCATCTACTTGAGTGAGAAACCTTCCATGACTCATGAAATTTTAATCTGTATTTCCCACAAAGAGCTGTCTTAATCCAACTTTCAGGATAAAACGCAATAAGATTTAAAAAAAAAAAGAATGACAAAAGTTTGAATGATAGATACCAAAGTCCTAACTTTCCTGGTATATTTGCATTTTTTAAAATTTTATTTTAAAGATTTTCTATTAAATTGTAATTCAGGGTTAGGTATACAAACATTGATTATGCAGGTACCCTTGTTGATGAGGTGTTCCCCTCCCTACCCTAGCAGTTTCCCTCAACTGCCAATCCCAACCCCCTCCCCTGGCATTTTCCCACTACTGCCAATCCCTTTCTTATAGTATTATGATAATTGTTCAAAGTCTGCTTATGAGTGAAAAAGAATGCTTCTACATTTGCATTTTAAAAAGAGTTTGTTAATCACATTGAGTGGGTGTCACGTTGGAATTTCATCCCATTTGGTTTTACATAAACTCCTGCCTGATTCTGCCTAGACTAGTTGGTATTTTCTGTTCTCCGATGGGGAGGGGTATGAACAGGCTGTACCAATGCACAGTCACTCTCACCAGTGCCAACAGAGGCTCAAGGGAGAAGCGTTCAGGTCACAAGTAAGAAGGATAAAGGCCACATCCCTGAGGTCATTGGGTGGAACACGAACATGAAGTTGTTTTCCTTTTTTGACAGTCATTGCTACTAGCTTCATTAAGTTAAATATCCCTTACCCACTGCAGTCAAGAATTTAAGTTTGCTCAAAGAGAATTCTGGCCTTTGCCCTGACTCCTGGGAGGAATTCTTCTTGTCCTTGAAATATCCTGCCTTGGGTCACACCAGATAGTCTAGCAGTGTGACTTAAGGTGGGGGCTTTAGGTCATGTGGTATCAGCTCAGTTTCCAGAAGGTCTGGAAGCTGAGGTCAGCCTTGTGAGCCTTCACCATGCATACGCAAGAGACTCAATAAAAACTCTTGACATCCAGGCTGGGGTGAGTTTCCCTGGTTGACAGTACTTAGTGTGTATTGGTCCACATTGTTGCTGGGAAAGTTAATGCTGTTTGCAGCTCTCCTGAGAGAGAACATCTGAAGCTCCAGGCTTGAAACTTCTGGCCTCTAACCCTTCCTGCTCTTCTCTTGGCTGATTTTACTCTACATGATATCACTATAATAAACCACAATCATGTATATTATAGCTTTCAAGCGTTCTATGAGTCCTTCTAGTGAATTATCAAATCTGAGGGTGGTCTTGGGAAATCCTGCACTTGCAGCTGGTGCCAGAAGTGAGAATGGTCCTGGGGATTGTTTCCTGACTTCATACCCAGTAATAGATTCTCTCGTAATACCTTGGATAGATTCGATAACTCTCCAGATCCTTTGATAACTAAGAATCTATTGGAATTAAAGTTCCAGTTTTAAAGTTCCAATCTCCATTATTAGTCAGATTTGTAGTGGAGGGGCTTGATGTAGGGGGTGAGAGGGTCTTGGTCTTCTCTTTCAGGCTTGTACCCTCTCACTTTGGAGGTGTGTGGTCTTCCTCTGGGATTTTCCCTCTTCTTCTTCTTCTTCTTCTTCTTCTTCTGGGTTTCTAGTGTCAGATGGTTTGGGGCCTTAACAAGAGAGAAGAAAATGGACAGATGTTGCACTTTGTTGGCTGTCCTTGCTTTTTTAGCCAACTCTGAGCAAATGCTGATGTCCTCTCTGTGGCAAATGCCAAAAGCACTGGTACTCTCATAAGGCACATGATGGGGTTTGCTGGGATTTTTATGGACTGCCCACTGCACGGTGTTGTGACTATACTTCTTTACACCTCCCTCCCACCTCAGGTGCCTTAGTGCTGGGATATCCCGCCCTGGGGTAGGGCACTGAGAAGATGAGTCAAGCTGCATTTCTCAGGGTCATTTGACACCATTATTAGGACGCACTGTGGCTGAGCCCTCCTTTGCCTTCTCTTCAGTTCTGTTTCCTGCTCTTATCACCAAAGGATAGATTAGAAGTAGTTTCAGGTCTGCGTTCCAGTCTTTTTATTTTTATTTTAAAGATGTCAGGTAAAATTCAGGATTAGGTATACAGGTGGTGAAGTCTGGGCCTCCCTTTATTTCCCACTTTACCTCATGACTTACAGTCTTAAAAGTTATTGAAGACTCTGAAGAGCTTTTGTTTATGTGAATTATAGTTATCAATATTTATAGTATTAGAAATTAAAACCCACTTCCGGGCAAGATGGTGAAAGAGGTTGGATTGTGAAAGTGTCCACAAAAGCAAGTGTCCATGAAGACTCTCTGTGTGAGTGGGTGTGTGCTGGTGGGTGAGTGAAAGTCCATTTGAGGGGAGACTTGGGTTCATGCACCCTGGGGCTCTCCTCTGGAGGTGACTGCAACCCCCCACTGCCCTCAGTTTGGAGACCTGGGCATGCTGGATCACCTGCTGTTCTTGGGGCTCTCTTTAGAGAAGGCAGCAGAGAATACTTGCCCCTTAACACTGGCACTTAGGCCCATGCCATCAACTGCAGCAGCAGACCTGGCACAAGAAGGCAGGTAGTGGAAATCTGTAATAAAGCTTCAATGTCAGTGATGGGATGCTGATGGGCACCATCTTCTCCCAGCTCCACCCAGGCTCCATCTTGGGACCAAGAAGCTATTATCTCTTCAGACTCAGAGAGACAGATACCCTTCTCCCATGCTGGAACAGGCACAGACACATCAGATCTGAGTGGGAGACTTGACAGCAGAAGCAGCCAGTAGAGTGTGTCTAGATCAGGTCCATCCTTTTCCCACAGTAGTCCATGGGGCATCTGACCCATGCTGAGAGCAACCATATCAGCCTGTGCTGAGAGCAGAGGGGAAGGGCTGGAGACCAGAGCCTCTCCCTAAGATGGAAGCCTGAAAGGAACCTGGACTCACAGAAACTGTCAGAGTGAGTTTTTCTTTCTTTTTTTCTTGTTTGTTTTTTGTTTTAGTTTTAGCTTTCTTCTTCTTCTCTCTTTCTGTTTTTGTTAACATTTTTTGTACTTGCTTTGTTTCTGTTTTTTTCAATTTCAATTTAATTTTTTTTTTTTTTTTTTAGATTTTCAGTTTACCTCTGGGTATTTTTGAGGGAGAGTACACTTACAGGGGGGTTTATGTTTGTTTGTCTGATTGTCTGTATGTTTTTGTCTTTTTTGTTTTTTCTAATTTGTTTGTCTGACTGTTTATTTGTTAGTTGGTATGCCTGTCTGTTTTCCCTCTTCCTCTTCTCTCTCTCTCTCAGCCTCCCTTTCATCTTCCTTTTTTCTTCTTCAATTCTTTTGCCTTTTCATATCTCATTTTGCCTTCAGGGGGCAAACAGACACCCCCACTGGATGGACAGATTGTAAGGCAGTGGGAAGTAGGTTACACTTCTTGTAAAAAGGGGCCCACACAGCTGTCAGCGGATACTGAGATATGTAGATAGCTTCTGATTCACAGCTCCCCCTCAATTAGGTCTCAAAACTGCAAAAAGCACAGGCTTCCACCTCTAGTCCAGCTTCAGAATTAAACAAAACCAGAGGACCTACATAAGGAAGAATAGGAGATTGAGAAAACAGAAATAAAAGCTATAACTCCCATCACTGAACAACAGAATTAAAGAAGAGGTTAAAAAAAGGGGGTGAGGTTAGGAAAACCTACACAAATGAAGAAAATCCAAAGGAAGAATGTGTCTTACATAGACCCCTGGGAGGTCAATCACTGAGAATACAGACTCCAGAACTCAAACAATGAAGAGCCCAAGAATGACTGGTCTCAAAACACAAACCCAAATATCAAGATATTGATAGAGAGAATAAGTAGAAATGAGGAGAGACAAGAGGAAAGAATGAAAGAGTTGATAACTCAGATAACAGCAATAAAGAATACAGTGAATGAAATAAACAACAAACTGATAAGCATGGAAAACAGAATTAACCAAGCAGAAGAATAATCTCAGAGCTTGAGGATCAAAATATGGAACTAACTTAAACAAGTAAAAACATAGAAAAGAAACTTTAAAAGACAGAGCAAAACCCCCAAGAGATGAGTGATTATTTCAAGAGGCCGAACCTAGGATTAATTGGAATCCTTGAGGCAGATAGAAAGGCAGAGACTGCCCTGGGACAAACATTCCATGAAATTATCCAAGAAAACTTCCCTCATCTCATCAGTGATGTGACCATTCAAACACAAGAGATTTAGAGAACCCCCGCAAGACAATAAATGAGAAGACCAACTCCCAGACACATAGTAATTCACCTACACAAAGTAGGTATAAAATAAAAAATCCTACAGGCAGCAAGAGAGAAAGGTCAGACTACTTACCAGGGAAGACCAATTAGAATAACAGCAGACTTATCTACAGAAAGACTTCAGGGTAGGAGAACTTGGAGCCCAATCTTCAAAGTTCTTAAAGATAAACAATTTCAACCAAGAATTCCCTACCCAGCTAAGTTTCATCAGTGATGAAGAATTAAAATCCAGACATTCAATCTGTAAGAATTTACGTTACCTCCAGACCAGCTCTACAAGAAACACTTAAGAAAGTATTAAACACAGAAGATAGGAAAAAAAAGAATGACAACACCCTTTACAAGAATGTAGGAAAAAGATTGAAAACACACATGAATCAACCCAAAGTCAAAAGAAAGACAACAAACAAATAAACAAACAGCAGCAGCAGCAACAAACTCTATAAGAACCTTATGACAGCAATATACTCTTATGTCTCAATAATTATCCTGATTGTGAATGGATTAAATGCACCACTGAAAAGACATAGAATGGTAAATTGGATAAAAAATCATGAGGCTACATTTTATTGACTCCAAGAGACTCATCTCAAAAGAAAGGACACTCACAGACTCAAAGTAAGAGGATGGAAAACAAAATTTCAGTTTGAATGAAATACAAAAGAAAGCAGGAGTTGCAATCTTAGTATCAGACAAAATACCCTTTAAAGCTATCAAAAATTTAAAAAGATACAGAAGATAACTACATAATGATAAAAGGTTCAATCATCAAAAAGAAATATCCATCCTAAACATATATGCACCCAACACAAGAGCACCAACTTTTATAAAGCAGCTCCTAGGTAAACTAAAAGGAAATTGTTTATAACAATAGCTGGAGACTTAATCACCTGCTAACAACCCTAGATAGATCATCACAACAAAAACTCAACAAAGATATCTGGGACCTCAGTGTGACACTTGACCAAATGGACTTAATTGATACCTACAGAACACTCCACCCAACAATCATGGAACATACATTCTACTTATCACTACATGGAACTTACTCTAAGATTGACTACATCTTTGACCATAAATCAAACATAAACAAATTTAATAAGATTGAAATTCTGCCATGTACCTTGTCAGACCACAGTGGAAAAAAAAATATCAACACCAACAAAGTTCCCCCCAAACCCACAAAGACATGGACACTAAAAACCATGATGCTAAACAACTCCTGAGTCAACACAGAAATCAAAATGGAGATTAAAAGATACCTGGAAACAAATGAAAACAAAGGTACATCTTACCAAAATCTCTGGGATGCCATGAAAGCAGTAATAAGAGGGGAATTAATATTTTTACAAACACATTTGAAGAAAATGGAAAGATACAAGTTAAGAGTCAAACAAGTCACCTAAGGAAGCTGAAAAAGCAAGAACACCACAACCCTAACTTCAGCAGAAGAATCCAGATCACCAAAATAAAAGCCCACATTTGGGACATAGAAGACAAAAATATAATACCAAAAAAATCAATGAAACCAAAAGTTGGTATTTTGAAAGGATAAACAAGATTAATGGGCCCCAAGCTAAACTGATCAAGAAAAAGAGAAAAAAAACCAAACAAACACAATCAGAAATGCAAAAGATGAAGTCATAACTGACCCTGAAGAAATACAAAAATTTATCAGAGATTACTGTGTACACTTGTATGGAAACAAACTCAAAAACCTAAATGAAATGGAGGACTTTCTGACATCATACAACCTGCCCAGTTTGAAACAAGAAAAAATCAAAACCCTAAATAGACCAATAACAATCCAGGAAATTGACTATGTCATAAGAAAACTACCTACCAAAAAAAAAAAAAAAAAAAAAAGCCCTGAACCAGATGACTTTCCAGCAGAATTCTACAAAACATACAAGGAGGAGCTGATATCAATCCTATTGAAATTATTCCAGGCAATCGAGAAAGATAGAACTCTCCTTAACATCACATTACCCAAACTGTGTAAAGATTTAACAAAGAAAGAGAACTACAGGCCAATATCCTTGATGAACATAGATACTAAAATTCTCAACAAGATTTTAGCAAACCAGATCCAACAACACATCTCAAAAATCATCCACCATGACCAGGTAGGTTTTATCCCCAGGATGCAGGGCTGGCTCAACCTCCATGAGACCATAAACATAATTAAATACATCAACAAATGTAAAGACAAAAACCACATGATTATATCATTAGGCACGGAAAAACTTTTGATAAAATCCAGCACCCCTTCTCAATAAAAACTCTCAAACATCTAGGCATAGATGGAACATTCCTCAAAATAGTAAGAGCCATCTATGAGAAACCACAGCCTACATACTGCTAAACAGACAGAAATTGGAGCCATTTCCTCTGAAAACCGGAACAAGACAAGGATGCCTACTCTCACCCCTCCTGTTCAATGTAGTATTGGAAATCCTAGCTAGAGTGATCAGACAAGAGAAGGAAATCAAGGGTATCCAAATAGGAAAAGAGGAAGTTAAGTTATCCCTCTTGGCAGGTCACATGATTCAAAAACCTCCTTGCACTGATAAAGGACTTTGGCAAAGTCTCAGAGTACAAAATAAATGTGCAAAAGACAGTCACATTCCTATACACCAACACTAAAAAACAGAAACCCAAATAAAATGCACAATCACAACAACCACAGATGAAATGCCTTGGTGCCTTCCTAACCATAGATATGATATACCTTTACAACAAAAACGCTGCTCAAAGATATCAAAGCTGACACAAACAAATGGAGAAATATTCCATGCTTGTGGACTGGAACAATCAACATTGCTAAGATGTCTATCCTACCCAAGGCAATCTACAGATTTAATGCAATACCCATTAAATTACCAGCAGCATTCTACTCAGACCTGGTAATTACAATACAGGAATTCATATGGAAATATAAATGACCACAATTAACCAAAACAATCCTCAGAAAAACAAACAAAAAAAACCCCCAACAAAGTGGGAGGTATCATGCTCCCAGACTTTAAACTTTGTTATAAAGCTACAATAATCAAAACAGTCTGGTATTGGTACAAGAACAGGCATATAGACCAATGGAACAGGATAGAGATTTCAGAAGCAAAACCTCAATTTCTCAACCACCTCATCTTTGACAAAGCCTCCACCACCAACCACTGGGGAGAGGAGAACCCATTCAGTAAATGGTGCTGGGAAAACTGGCTGACCATATGCAGACGATTAAAGCAAGATCCCTGCCTGTCACCACACACAAAAATCAACTCTAAATGGATCAAAGACCTAAATGTACAACCTCAGACTATAAGAACCTTAGAAAATGCAGGAGACACTCTTATAGCAGTTGGAACTGGCAATCAATTCCTTATCAAAACCTGAAGTGCCCATGCCATAAGAGATGATGTAGACTAGTGGGACCTCATCAAACTGACAAGCTTCTGCAAAGCCAAAGAAACCATCAAGAGAGCAGGGAGACAGCCCACAGACTGGTAAAAAATATTTGCCAACTCTATATCTGACAAAGGCCTAACATCTAGGATCTACAAGGAACTGAAACATGCTGAAAAGAAAAAAACAAACAGTCCCATTACAAAGTGGGCAAAACATGTGAATAGGCACTTTGCAAAGGAAGACATATGAGCAGCCAACAGATAAATGAAAAAAAGCTCTGCCTCATTTGTCATCAAAGAAATGCAAATTAAAACCACACTGAGATACCACCTAACTCCAGTCAGGATGGCCATCATCAATAATTCAGAAAACATCAGATGCTGGAGAGGATGTGGAAAAAAGGGAACAGTTATGTACTGTTGGTAGAAGTGTAAGCTAGTACAACCTCTGTGGAAAACAGTTCGGTGATTCCTAAAACGTCTAAAAATCAATGTTCCATATGACCCTGAAATCCACCCATTGTGAATATACTCAAAGGAACTCAAATCACTCTATGAAAAAGATACCTGCACATGCATGCTTACTGCAGCATTGTTCACATTAGCAAAAACATGGAATCAACTGTGCTGCCCGTCGAAAGAGGATTGACTAAAAAAAATGTGGCACATATACACGATGGAATATTAGTCATAAAGGGCAAAATTATGAACTTCACAGCAACTTGGATGACTTAGAGTCTATAATACTGAGTGATCTATCACAGAAACAAATAATTGAGTATCACATGTTCTCACTCATTAGTGGACCTTGACAATTATTGTAATACTATAAGAAAAGGATTGTCAATCATGGGAAATTGCTGAGGTGGGGGGGAGGGTAGGATTGACAACAGTGGGATTCTGCCGGGGAAGGGAGCCACACCTCATCAACAAGGGTACCTATATAATGAAAATGTGTACACTTAACCCTAAATGGTACCCCACCTCTTTAAAATTAAAAATTAAAAAAAGATATTAAAACCAAGAAATTTAAAGATATTCTATTAATTCCTTTAAGATAATATAATAAACCCATTGTGTTATCATAGTCAATTTTTTATTTTTTGAGTTGGAGCCTCACTCTGTCACCCAGGGTGGAGTGCAGTGGCATGCTCACAACCACTGTGGTCTTGACCTGCTGAGTTCAAGTGATCCTTCCACCTCAGGCTTCCAAGTTGCTGGAACCACAGGCATGTGCCACCATGCCCGGCTAATTTTTTAATTTATTGTAGAGACGAAGTCTTGCCACGTTGCTCAGACTGGTCTCAAACCCCTGAGTCAGGCAATCCTCTCGCCTCTGCCTCCTCAAGTGCTGGGATTATAGGCGTGAGCCACTGCAGCTGTCCAATTTTTAAAAAATAAAAATAACTAAATTTCCCCAAACAAAGTCAGAGAGAAAAGTGGCATTGTTTTTTATTTTTATAAATATGCTTAATGTTTGACTTATGAAACCATAGCTGGATGCTTGTCTTATTCTGCATTCAATCTGTTGTGATTTTTTTTTTTTTTTGATAAAGGTATACAAAGATAATCTGGCCTAGCATAATTACACAGATGGAAAGGAAGATGTATTTTTATAGCTAGCTGTTCAGATAATTGTGGTTAGCCCTTTTAAATACTACATAAAATTTAAGAAGTGGTAGTTTCTTAAAGGTTGATTGCAGTGTGGGATCTAAAAATAAATCATGAACTTTTCATACTCATATTCAAACCCATTGGTGCATCTTACATGTTGAATAATCTTTTACCTATGCATCATTTGTAACATCATGTGGTAGACATTAGAAAAAAATTGGCTCACTTAGTTATTCAGATCCTCCAAATGTGGACACATTTCACTCATTATTCAACGTTTAAAGCACACTACTAATCTCATTAGAAAAGTCACTAAGTATCGGGACGCTGTCAAATTCATTGTGGTGGACACAGTTTTCCAAAATTCTTTCACTTGAAAAGCTGCACTACATCTTTGATAACAAATACTATGAGCTGTTTCCTTTTACGTTACAAGTTCACTTTGTTGTCTGCCAAATACTTTCAAGTAAAAATGATGATTGTGGTAAACAGAATAACGGCTATGCCGTAATCTAAACCCTGTTAATATGTTACCTTACCTGGCAAAAGGGACTTTGCAGATTTAATCCAACTAAGGATCTGAAGATAGGGCTATTATCCTGAATTACCTGGATCAGCTCAATCAGAAGGGCTCTTATGAAGAATTGAAGAAGCAAAGCAGTGCAAACAAAAAGCACTCTGAGTCCTCAGAACACCCAGGGCTGCTATAGGAGTAATTGTGACCCTTTGGTTAAGTTTCTGTATTTGGCCTTCTGCACACAATGGGTGTCAAATAAATGTCACTGACCACCTAATATAAGGCCTAGAAGAGAAATTGTTTTTTCTTTTCTGTATTTTGTGGCGGAAAAGTTGAGCCATTACATTTGAATGTCTCAGGAAGTTATCAGGGCTGTGTGCCTACAGTGTGGGCTTGCATATGGCTCTTGTACTTTCTTACTAGGTGATTTTGGACAAGTTAACTATAGCCACATTTCAATCTTTTGTGGAATAAAGATAAGATATCTAATGTTTATTATGGGGATCTAATAATTTAATATATGTTGAAGTATATTTCACACCATATCATTCAAAGTTTAATTACAATATAATCATAAACCTAGGGGGCAATCAGAGCAAGTGTGGCAGCCACCTGACAGTGAGGAGCAGGTGGCTGGAGGGAGAGTCAGGCCCAAGGGCATTGATGCCTTTGACCTCACATGTCTGCCTTGCATCTCACCTGTCTGCCTGGAGTATCACCTGCCTGCCTGGAGCCTCACTTGCCAGCTTGGAGCCTCACCTGTCTGCCTTGCATCTTACCTAACTGCCTTGCCCCTCATCTCAGTGCTGAAAGTCTGAGCTAAGACGCTGCCATTCCTGTCTGTGGGATCTCAGGGGTGGTTTCATTATACTTTCACAGTGCATTCTGGACAACACCAGCATCAGAATCACCTGGAGTGATTGTAAGAATGCAGAGTCCTGGCCCTTATCTCTGATGTTGGAGTCAAGGAGTCTTATTTGTCCACACATGTCCTGGGTGGTTCTGATGCACGACAAGTTTGTGAAGCACTTCCTTAAGCTCTTTGTGAAGCAAGCTCCTCAACCATAAAAGAATATGTTTTGTTAGATGTTCTCAGATCTTCTCTATAGGAGAATGAGATAAAAATAATAAATCTCAACTTTTTTTCATAATTTATCGTCAACTGAAAGTTATGAGGGTCATACTTTTACCCTCAACCAATAACTCAATTTATTTTTTATTCTAAAAATTGAATGCATCGGTTCATGGTGGAGAGTCATCAGTGGAAGAAAATAACATTTTTTTCCTGCTATTTAGAAATGGAAGCATTCACTCTCTTGCTTGGGGCAAAATGTTTGTCTGCTGATGAATTCATTTGAGATGCAAGGCACAAGATGTAACTCACAATAGGCAAACACGCAGAAAAGATTGTCTTATGGTCAGGTCTGTTGGAGAGAAACCGCAGACATCCATGGAACAGCATAATGTGCTCAGGACAGAAAGGAGCATGTCAGCAACTGCCGACAGCAGATCAGGACTATACTAGTGCAGTTTAAGAAAACTGGGTCCCAGGAAGTGTTTAGCTTCGACCTGGGGAATCGTTCTTTTCTAATTCCCACCATAAGATGACAGTTAGGTCTTCCTTGGCACACAATGCTAAACTGGACCCTGCACTCACAGAATGATCAATTTTCCTGAGGCAAATTTCTGTGCTGCCAGAAGCTAGAAATGGGTGTCCAGATGACTACTGCTCCTTCCTCTACAAAAACAAACTTTCCTTGGATGATGACCGCATGGCTTGAAATTTCTAGCCTAGACCCAATTCTACAATAAAATGAATAATGAAATATAGCATAATTGATCCTCACTTATGAGACTACACGTATTATACAAATATATTCACAAATCAGAAAAACCAAATATCCCTTGTCAGATCAGACTTTCCATAGCTTGGTTCAGAAATCACAGTCATCTAAGAAGTCCTGAATAAGAGAGAAATAGTCAATGGCGCTAAAAGGAATAGGCAGAACGACTTAACAACAAACAAATCAAATGAACACAGGCCAGTCCTGTTTGCTAAGGACAGCATCAATTTGCATAAGTATGTATAAATATTCCTGTTCTCCATCAATGTGCTTCTAAAAGTGGTCTTGTTAGTAGAGCATATTTTATAAAGCTGGGAGTCACTCCCAGTTAAGGTAACGTTGACAGATGGATTTTGGAGATGCAGCAAGACATGCCATGCCACCCATTGGAATTCCTTTGGTCATATCTCTCTTTGTAACTCATCTATTGCTTTCCTTTTAGTATTTATTTTCATGGGCAAGACTTGACCAGCTATTGTGGGTCTGAGTTTCTTTCATGATCTATCCTGGACAACCAGCCAAATACTCTTTCTTTTTTAGATCCACACTGAACAGTTGATAAAAGCTGAATCGCTGGTTCCAGCTTCCAGCTCTAATGCAATTTTAGCTCCTATCTCTCTGGTGCTCTTAAAGCCGTTGAATATTTTTCTATTTTGTTGGGCTTTTTAGATGATCATGATGTCTGGACCAAAAATTGGAATGTCTGATCCGACAAGGGATATATTTTTCTGAATTGTGTATTTATTTATTTGAAATGCCTTGTAAATGAAAAAAATTATGCCAGATCTATTTGTCAATGTAATAAATCACTTTTTTTTGGTCCATATTGTCAGGGGGCCATGTGGTGCTCGGTTTTTGTCTGCCTCTATAGGTGACTCTTGGTTTCCACATGGTCTTTGTGGACCCTGCAGGTCTACCTGTCGATGCCATGCCACACTTGGGTCACAGGAATGGCTGTGAGGATGTCCACCATCTCATCTGTTGTAGTTATTCCCAAGGAGCTCTGCTGGAAACCAGAAATCAGTCCCTGCTCTCTTTTCTTCCATTCCAAGGCTGAAAGAATCCTCATATCTGACGCACAGAGGTAGGATTCTCCCTCCAAATTTTGTCTGAGACACTGAGTCTGCACACCCAATCTTTTCCCAATCCTGGAACACAAAATCCAGAGAGGCTCATCCTCTGCTTCTGTTTTTTGCCCTGGCAAAGCTTCCCTCAAGTCAGCCAAGTGGCTGGATACTGGGAGAACAACCAGTATAACATACCTTCATGTCTCAGAAGTACTGCACTGCATTGCTACCAAGTGAGAGATCTCTTGACATCCTAAAATTCCCTTTGTGTCATTTATTCCCCCCAAGTGTCTTTTCTTCCTCTTGATGCACATTCTGGAAACTTAAGAACAAATCTGCAATTCTGATGAATCTCCTTGCAAAGTTTATCCACAGCTGACTTGGCTATAGACCCCTCCAGACAGTATATCCTTGCTTCTGATTCCTATTGAGAACTCAAACTTTTGAGAGAAAATTTAAGAACAAGACTGTAAACTAGTATGAATTGAACTGTATCCCTCTAAAATATATGCTGAAATCCTAATCCGTGGTATTCAGAACATGACCTTATTTGGAAATAGGATTATTGCAGATGTAATTAGATGAGGTCATATGGGAATAGGATGGGATCCTAATCCAATATGAGTGGTGTCCTTGTGAGAATATGGTCATGTGAAGATGGGGGATGGGAGCGATACATTTACAAAGCAAAAAATGTCAAAGATTGTCAGCAACCACCCAAAGGTAGGCAGATGCAAGGAAGGATTCCCCTACAAGTTTCAAAGGGAACATGGCCCTAACAACACCTTGATTTAGGATTTCTAACTTCTGGGTAAATTTCTGTTGTTTTAAATCACTTACTCTGTGGCACTTGGTTACGGCATACCTGGGAAACTGATACATAAATTGATAGATTTTTTTGGTTTAAAAAAATTGAGGTGTAACATAAAGTACCTAAAGTGAAAATACACATATTTTAAGTGTACTGTTCAACTTTTTTAAATGGATGGTTCAATCATTTTTACATATACTTCTGCCACTGTTGTCCAGACCCACAGATAAAATAGCTCCAGGACCCCAGGAGGCTCCTCCGGGCTGCTTCCCAATCAATATCATCTTCCCTGACTCCAGTAGGTAATCACTATTCTGACTTCTATCACTCTTGATTACTTCTGCTTATTCTTGAACTTTATATAAATGGAATCATAGGTATGTACTCATTAGTGTCTGACTTATTCTGCTCAAGATAATGCCTGTGAGATTCATTCACATTGTGTGTACCTATAATTTATTGACTTTAGACTCAAGAATGCTGCAGTTCTCTGTATTGCGTTGAACAGAAATAAGCTCCCTTTTGGTGTTTACCTGTAAATTGCTTCCATTAATTGATCTAATTTGTGATATAAATTTAATAAACTGGAAATGACTAGGACTGTTAGCATAAAAGAGTTGCAATGACTGATTTAAAAAAAATAATTCAGTACACATGTGCCTGACATCTGCTACATGGCAGAGTAAAATTAGATATTGTAAACTAGAAGACACATGCATTTAAATTGCATACATCACTAAAAAGCCATGTGGAGTTCTTGCTTAATTCTAGAAAGCGGAAGGAGAAAAACAGAACCATTGGTTTAAAAAGCATAGTAAATTCCCTTTGACCCAGCAATTTTGCTTCTAGGAATTTATTCCAAGAAAATAACTAAATATTCAAAATGATTTAGTTATAAGGATGTTATTTTATTATTTATGATAGGTTTTGGGGGAAAGAGAAGTAGTGATAGGAAGATGGGTTAAATAAAGTCACATTCATAAAACAAAACCAATTTATTGTTCTCCTTTGTTCTCAAATTTAGTACATTACCACTGAAAGTCAACAACAAAATATTTTGTAGTGTTTAAAAATTAATTATATGTTTTAGAAGAATATTTAATGATGTGAAAATGTTGCCTGCATATTGTTTATTGGTAAAGTTTTTACTAAACAATAAACACAGGATGATCTCATTTCAATAATGAAATCATATAAATACAACACACAGACTAGGAGGTTATATACCAACATGTTAATTCATAGTGGTTACTTCTAAGTGGTAGGATTATGGGGGGGTGTAAATTTTCTTTTTTGTACTTTTGGCTTCTCAAAATTTTGATATTTTTTTAAAATAAGAAAATGACTTCTTTAAAAATAATATAAGTAACACCTGTCTTAAGGGTAATGTACACTTTGCAACAGATGATTTGACCTGAAAGTATGGCAGCTTTGGGTTGTGAAGTCATTCCACTGTAGCATTCATCTGAGATAATTTTTAAACATAACTCACCTCTATGTACATCATTTCATCAAGTAAAGTTTAGCTTTCCTTTTTCTTTGATTACATTTGTATTGTCTCCAGAAAAAAATCCTACTTTTTAATTATAAAAAAGTAACGATTACTGAGGTCTATAAAAAGATACATTCTAGTGCACCTTATGAACTTCATGAGCAAAATCCATTTTTTATTTTAACATGATGTAAAGAACTGAGTGAGATCAACTGACATGATCCCCCCACTGCTAGGCTCACTTCTGAGAAAGAAAGAGCCATTTCCATCTTGAAACCAGGACTGAACACACTTAGGTTTGTTGAGAGAGAGTGAATGAAAGGTGATAAAGAATTAAAAGGAGGGTGCTGTAGTCCGAATGTTTGTGTTCCCCCACAGTTTATGTGTTGACAACTAACCCCCAAAGCAATAGTATTCAAAGATGGGACCTTTGGCAAGACTGGCTCATGAGGGAGGATCCCTTATAAAATAGGCTGAGGGAGCTTTTGTCCCTCCAGCCATGTGAAGACACTTAGAAAGTGCCATTTATGAGAAACAAGCTCTCATCAGACATTGAGTCTGCTGGTGCCTCGACCTTGGATTTCCCAGCCTCCAGAACTGTGAGAAATACATTTCTGTTGTTTGTAGATTACCCAGTCTAAATTATTTTGTTTTAGCAGCCCAGACAAAGTTAAGATGGGGAAGCTTTTAGGCATTTTAGTTTTGAATGGTTAAAAGATGGATCCTAAACTATAATTTCAGAATAGAATTGAACGCAAAGAACTGAGACCAATAAGTCTCTGTGGAAGCACAGGTATCTGGAGCAGAAGACTTGGGTGTGATGAATGAATGAACAATGGACTTTGAGGGTGTCCCCTGAAATCTGGAGCTGTGCATTTTCACTTTGTCATTTCTAATGTTTCTTGATTTTGTTTCTCTCTCTTTCTTTTTTTTCCTGTATTTTTAATATCTTGTCTCTTAGAGATGAAAGCAGATGTCTGGTTTGGTAAGACTTTCAACATCTGGTGTTCACTACAGTCCTGTGGAAGTTATTGGTTTTGTTTTCATCTGTCCTCAAATTTAGTTCATTTCCACTTAAGCTCAACAATTTTGCGGAAGTTTGAAACAGAATAAAAATATTTCCTCATCTTTCTCTTGTATCCATCACATTTTTCTCTTAAACTTTCTCTCCGCCTCTCTCTTTCTCTTCTCTCTCTTTCACACACACATGCACACACACCTAAAGTCAGCCCTATAGAGAAAATAAAGGTCCAGATTTGCTATAACCTTATTCATGAAATGTTTGTTTATGTCTCTCCTCCTTTCCATTTAATTTCTTCATCCAACACTACTTACTGCCTTCAAATCGAGACTAAGAAAGCAGCAATCCCCTCCCCTACCCACTCCCAATCTGTTTTGTTTGTTTCTTGCTGCTGTGAATTTTCCTCAACCCAGTGGATGTGCTGTTTCTTACCCATTTCCTTCTGAGATAGAGGTAAAGCCTACATATTGAGACTGGCCCATGAAGCAGGGGCACAGGGCTATGTTACTATGAGATGCCAGAAGATAAACATACATGCATTTTAGACAAGTTTCCACCCTGCAGATTTTTTTTTTTGAGTCAATATTTCACTCTGTTGCCCAATCTGAAGTACAGTGGAAGATCACAGCTTACCGCAGCCTCGAACTCCTGGGCTCAAGTGATCCTCCTGCCTCTGCCTCTGAGTAGTTGGGACTATAGGCACGTGCCACCATGTCCAGCTAATTTTGCTATTTTTTTGTAGCAATGAGGTCTTGCTATGATGCCCAGGCTGGACTTGTACTCTTAGGTTCAAATGATCCTCTCACCTTGGCCTCCCAAAGTGCTGGGCTTACAGGCGTGAGTGACTGTGCCCATCCTGACCCTACAAAACTCTTAAGAACTCCATGTAATCACCACATTGGCTATGTGTGTCCATGAGTTCAGGAATGGCTGGCCCTATTGTTCAATATCTGGAGGGTTTGTTTCTGTCGATACCAGGCTCATTGCCCAAGCAGATGGCTACCAGTGACTTGAGGACTCAGTATTAGGGGTCCTTCTTCTGCAATCCTGCTCTTACAAAGTGCTTCTGGCAATGAGCCCTCTACTTGGATTGTAGAGCCTTCTCCAAGGATTTTAGTTATTTAGAATTCAGACAAGGAACTTGGCTTGGCCTGTTGTCGTCTTTTTTGTGAGTTGCATTTTTATGTTTTTACCATTGATGTCTGCTCTTGTAATCTTATCTCTTCTCTTTCCAATTGATTTTCCAGTGAAAGTGACCAAGTTTGTGGTCATATTCCTGATCTTGGGTTGCCAGACTTAAATAAAAATACCGTTCACCCAGTTAAATTAGAATTCCAGATAAACAGCAAATACTTCTTAGTGTAAGGATATCCCATGCCATATTTAAAGACGTATTTATACTATAAAGTTATTATTTACCTGAAATTCAACTTTAACTGGGTTTTCTGTATTTTATCTGGAAACCCTATTTTCATCTGACTTCTGCCTTCAGGGCATGTCCCCACTAAATTCACAACTTCTCAAAGAAAAACTCAGGAGATCAAGTTCAACTAGTCGTTTTGTCCCCTTTGGGGTTACAAGTGGCTGGTACGGGAAGGTAAAACTTGTGACGAAAATGAGTCTTTGGGGGTTATCTGTGGGATCTGGAGTGCTCTACCTAACCTCTGGGGCTTCGGGCCTGGGGTTCTTTATGTCTGAAATTGCCCTTCCCTGCTTCCTCCCACCCGCACCCTTGCCTTTTGATTCTTCATCAAGTTTCAGTTTCAGGCCAGGCCCAGCGATTCAAGCCTATAGTCCCAGCACTTTGGGGAGCTGAGGCGAGAGGATTGCCTGAGCTTGCAGGTTCGAGACCAGCCTGGGCCACATGGTGAGACCTCGTCTCTACAATACATCAAAAAACTAGCTGGGTGTGATAGCATGCACCTGTAGTTCCAACTACTTGGAAGACTGAGGCAGAAGGACTGCTAGAGCACAGCAGGTCAATGCTGGGTCCACGAGCGTGCCACTGTACTCCAGACTGGGTGATGGAATGAGACTCCAACTCAAAAAAAAAAAATGGCCTTTCAGTTTCAAGGCCATTTCTTTCCCGTGAGGGTCTTTTCTTGAATACACAAATATGAAGAGGAAGCATTCGTCCTCTGCTTGCTCCCAGCATCTTGATGTCCCCACTAGAAGCTTGCTCACTGTACTTGGTTGGTGAGGAGAAGACTCTGTCTAGGTCACTGGTGTGTCCTCAGTATCTAGCATATTCCCCCATGAATGAATACATCCAGAAGACTGGAGTTGGGGCTGGAGAAATCTGTGAATTTGAGGAATTTTCAATAAAAAAATTCATAAGAGAAAATAAAGACAAACATGCTCGATTCTGGGACAACAGACCAAAGCCAGAAGAGAGTGATGATTTGTCAATAGAGCCAATGCCTTTCAACCATATTGTTCTCTGGCCCAGATTCCATGGAGTCACTCAAGTCTTGGGGCAAGAGGACTACAAGAAAGAGTCAAGTGAGGAACAGGCATTCTGCTAGAACCTCCCTGGATATTGACCACATAAGTCACCACCAGCTCTGTAATAGCAGCTGACCCAGGAGTGAAGACTGTACCTGTGGCACTCTTAGATCGGGCAGCTATGCCATCATCTCTAACGAGTTGTAACTCTGGTTTCCTCTGAGATAGGCACTATCATCCCCGAGAACTTGAGCAAGACAGATAGAAAGGGCAGACATGCATGGCAAATACAACCCCCCAGAAGGTTCCCAGAATTCTTTTAGAGTTATCCAAGAGAGGACTGGAGTTTGGGCAGAGTAGCTGGAGAACAAAGCCAACAAATCCAGCTTATAACATATGGTGACCCTATTTTTACCCCCTGGTTGGTGTGGCCTGGGAGACATCGACTGTATCCACACTTGCCAGCTTCTCTGTTTAGAACACTCATAAATAAAGATGATGGCTAATTCTTTCTCCGGCACTCTACAGGGTAGGGTAGTTTATAGTTTCTCTCTGCAATTAAATTGCAGGCTTCGAAGGAGCGGAGAATTTTATGAGACAGAGGAAAATCTGATAAACTGGTCTTGTCCTCACTTGGAACAGGGTTATGACAATATATCACGTAAGGGTGTTAGTTTCTAGTATTTTTAGGAGAAAAGATTTGCTTCACTTTTTTATAACAGAATAAGGCTTTTCAGAGAATTATCTACACTTTCTTCTAATTAAAATAGTCCACCGTTTTGCAAAATGGGAAAGGTAGGACCCTTCTTCCTGGTCTGGATTTGAAGGAAATGAGTGAGTGAAGGGTAAGATTATGTGATAAACATATTCTGAGTTCGCTTGCTATCTTGAAGCAACGCCAATGTTTACAACTTCCTATGAGACAGTACATGGAAGGAGAAACAATGTTTATGACAAAATGTCTTATGTTTGTTTTGGGTTATTATTAGTAGGGGGGAAATAGTTGTAATGGGGGGACAGCAGCAGGGTTTAGATACTTATTGTGAGAGGAATCAGTCAGCATTTCACCTTCCTTGCAAATTTATTTGCAAATATGAATTTGTATAAAGGCTGTGCCCTTTGGAAAAGGAGGCTGGTACTTGAATTTACTACCTACCATGTCCATTTCCAGGTTCACTGAATCTAGGCCACACACTCGAGCCGCCTGGGAAACGTTTAATTCCCTGATCCCGGAAACCATCCCTGCCTAGTTAAACCAGAATCTTTTGGGTGAGATGTAGGCATTCACTTTTTAATAAAATTTTCCTGGTGATTCTAATGTCTAGCTCAGTCTGAGAACTATTATTCTGGAACGTTCAAAACTAATTGCCGACCCAGAGTATTGACAATAGAGATCAAACAGGTGGAGCCTGGGTGTGAAATCTGCTAGCCAGTCTTGGTGGTAAATAAAGATTGTTTTCTGAGAGACAGCTTACCATGAAGTCTGGAAGACCCAGCAAGGTAGTTGCAGGCGACACTTGTGCCAGTCACTGTCTGCCAGCTTTCCCAACCCATAGACCCAACACAACAGGGCCTTGTATAGCACAAACATCTACACACAAAAATACCTGCACTTTTTTGGTTTTGCTTTTTTTCCCCACCCCAGTATATTAGGAAAGTTTTTTGATGCGTATAGCCTATAGACTAAATGTGAATTACTGAAAAGGAAAGAATGAGCCAGATCTGGCTCCACACAAATGCACGTGTTTGTGTGTGTGTGTGTGTGTGTGTGCGTGTGTGTGTATGTGTTCACGTGTGCGTGTGTGTGTGTGTGTGTGTGTGTGTGTGTGTGTGAAAGAGGAGAGAGAGGAAGGGAAAGAGAGGGAGAGAATTTGAGAGTCTTTTGAGGCTCAGATCTTCTGGGAACTCATCCTGACCTAGTGTAAAACGGAGAGGACAATTTTGTATTTTGCAGAAGCACTGCTGCCCAGGTGAATCAGGTGAGGTCACTGTGGCAGTTCTCTCACTCCAGTGATTGTGGCAGATGGTGGGATGGCCATTGGAAATGGGTTAATCAACTGTAGAGTCCTCTTTGTGGGACACGTGGAACCTGGGTATGAAATCTATTAGACAGTCTTGGTGGTAAGTGAAAGAGTATCAGTAGTTACCCTCACCAGGACCTAGTGTTCATGCTCCTTGGGATTATGGGATAATTTAGGGGGAGCAGTGACTTGTTGGCTTGGAGAATCTTGGAAGATTTTATTGACCACATGGATTTCACTCCACCACGGGAGACAGGCAATATCCTTGCCTGACACTGACTCCACGGAGGAAACTTTCATGATGATTTTTGTCTTCGTACGATGTCTTCTACAGTGTCCCCCCAATCCCACCCAATTAGTCACCTTGCAACTCATATCGTATTAACAAGAGAGGCCAGAGAGAGAAGCATTTGCTATTTATTGTGTCCTGACAAGCATCTCTGACAGCCAGTTCGCTACTCCATTCTAGGTCAGCTTTGCCCTTGAAGATATCAGGCCTCCTGCATTTTACAAGGAGTTGGTCATGAGTTCCTAACTGAGAGTCCTGAAAATATGTGGGCAAGGAAGTATGGAAATAATTGAGCTTTTCTTTTGTTGGGACAAAAGAAAGAAGAAAAAGAAGGACAATTTGCAAATATCTATTCAAGGTCATTTCACTCTGAGAAAATGTTTTACTCATGCTTGGATCACAAAGGAAGATGTGAAAATTTCTCTTGAGGTCCCTCTCATTCATTATATATATATATATTCATAATCCAGATTCAGCAGCCTCAGTGCTCTGTTACCAAAATGCATCAATGATCTTCAATATCACTATTACTATATACTTTTTATGCAATCTTTCTGTGAGAATCTCCTTAATTTCATAAAAATAATGACAGGATGACAGTAAGAGCTTTTGGGGTAGAACTTCAGCCTTGAGTAGCACCTTGGGGGAATGATGTGGGGTCTTCATTCCATTCTAATTGAACTCCAGGAGATTTAGCCAAGAGAATTCTCTGTGGAATTAGTCTGCAGTAAGATCACTGAGTTTGGTTATTAAACTCAGTGGTGTCACAGCTGTTATTTACCAGCCTGGGAAGCCCATTTTCTTGGGTTACCCAGTGATGTACAGTAATGAAATATGTTTACATCAAGCACTTACAAGTTTAAGGTTATATAAGTGCAACATAAAAATCTGTACTCATGGAATTTTCCTTTTCTTTAAGGAAACATGGAACCTTTGGTGGTAGGGAAAGACAGCATATTATAAGTGAACAGTTAAGAATATAGGTGGTTTGGACCAGTTGGAAAAGTTGCTTGGAATAAATAAGATTTGAGATAGGTCTCAAAGGCTAAGAAAGGTAAGAGAACAAGTGAAGGATATGGCTTTCTGGGTGGGGAAATGATTAAGTGAAGTTGTGGGAGTGAGAACGAAGAAGATATCCCTCCAAGACAATGAAGAGGCTATTAGCAAGTGTATTTGTATCATGTTTGTACAGCTGCTGTAACAGATTACTCTAAACTTGGTGGCTTCAAACAACAGAAAGTTATTCTCTCATAGTTCCAGAGGCTAGAGGTCCTGGAATCAAGGTATTGGTGGGATTAGTTCCTCTCAGAGGCTCTGCGGGAGAGATCACTTTGTGCCTCTCTCCTAGCTTTGGTGGTTGTCTGTGATCCTCAGTGTTCCTAGGCTTGTAGATGTATCATGCCCATCTCTGCCTCTGTCTTCACATGGCCTTCTCCCCTGGATCTCAGTGTCTTTAATTCTTCTTTCTTTTCTCTTATTAGGACATTTAATCATTGGACTTAAGGCCCACCCCAAATCCAAGAAGATCTCACCCAGAGAAACTTAATTATTTCTATAAAGACTCTACTTCCAAGCAAGACCACATTCACAGGTACCGGGGTTAGGACTTGGACATAAATTTGTGGGGGACACTATCAACCCAATATGGATAGTAAAAGAGTATAAGTTTGGATGAATGGAGAGGTCTAACTGTGTTGGGTCCTGAATTTTATGTTGTAGTTGGGAATCCAATGTAAACTACCCAGCAATCAGTCAAACATGGACATGTTTCAGGGAAGAATTGTGAGATGAGTCCATGAGTGGTCATTTGCACGAGGGATAAGGAGAAATCAATCTGAAGGGAAGAAGAGTCAATATGCATAAGTGAGGTCTAAGGATTGTAGGTCATCCTCAGTAGTAAGGGGTGATTTGCTTAGATTTGCCTTTAACTTAGCCCTCCTGGACTCCTCCCAGATACTTCAACCAGCGCCAAAGTAGAGTCTGTACAGAGCTGAGGTGACCAGGCAGCACTGCGTTCCATACTTGCACAATATAAGTGGAGATGTAGTATGTGACCTCTCAAATCTTTGGAGCACCTGGTAGAGGAGTACCATGCTTTGAAAGCAACAAGGACAAAAGATTTACATTGCTAGCTGAGTGCTAGCATCAAGGAGGATTGGAGTCAGCATAGTCAACATCAGGAGCAAATAAATTCGGCTGAGACATAGATGTGCAACCATTCAATGCACTAAGTCAGGAGATGCCACAGCTTGCTTTTCCTGATGACTACTTCTTCCCCTAAACATTTCTGTATGTATATCCTGCCTTTCCAACTGTGTTTCAATCTTCTTGAGGATAGTGACCATGTTTTAGGTTAATATCCCTTTAGCACAATCCTGGCTACACAGCACATACTTAGCCACTGCTTGTTTGGTGGAAAGAGGCCACTGATTTGCTATGCAACCTTCCAGCCTCTTTATTCTTTTCAGTATTATAAACATACAAACAAACAAACAAACAAAAGTCAATGACAGTGATGAAGTTTTTGCTCTAAAATGGAAGAATGACTCATATCTACTGCAGGTCTTTCTATTGCCCCATACATTTCTGGGCATAGACTACTGACCACACACTAGGTTGACTTGGAGTCAGGAGAATGGGTAGAAAAGTTCGACCCAATGAAATCATCAAAACTCTCTCAGTAAAGGGCATCACCCAGGAGTACTTCCATTCTTTTCAAAAGCAACTGGAGAATGGAGGGTATATAGCTTGAGAGATGCGATTCTACATTTATCAGAGATGAGACTTGCCATGAAGCCCCTTAACGTTTAGTTTTATTTAATGTTTCAGGCTCTTTCTTGGAAAAAATAGAAATAACACATTGTTTTGAGAACTAATACTTTTATGAAAGTCCCACCAAAACCAATATGCATCTTTCTCAAAAAAGGGTAAATTTTCTGCAACAATGGGAAAACACAAATAATCCTTTTAGGATTATTATAAAAAATATTTGCCCATACATTGTACCAGCTTGGTGTTTTTTATTACCATTAGACAGTTAAGAGGGAGAGCGAGTCCATTAAAACCAGCCCAAGTCAACTAATAGAGGTTTGAGTGGGCCTCTGCACTGCCAGTCATTCCTACCACAGGAGAGATAATACGAGGTTGACATCTTCTCCCTTAGAAGCAGGCAATGGTTTGCACACACAGCACTGCCCTGTGTGACTGCAACTCACATGTTGGGTATGTGACACCTGCTTGGTTTTGTGAACCAGCAGGAAATGTCAATATGCAGAAGCTAAATCCAGTGTGATGATACCTGAATGTTGTAAACTTTCCCACAATCTTGTCTTTACTTTTTTTTTTTTTTTAACAAGAAAAAGAATATGAGTAGACGTCATTCAAGATACTAGTTTCTTTGGTCTAAGATCACTTGCAACAGAGACCAAAATTTTTGTAGGGAGGTTTGTAGCAATTCAAAATTAGTGGGTTCCTTGTCCCATTAGTGAATAATGCTGAATGTCATAAGGCTACCTTAAAAAGTGCATTTATGCCTCGTGCGGTGGCTCAAGCCTGTAATCCCAGCACTTTGGGAGGCCAAGGTGAGAGAATTGCCTGAGCCCAGGGGTTTGAGACCAGCCTGGGCAATTTGGCGAGACCTCGTCTCTACAATAAATCAAAAAATAAGCCTGGCATGGTAATGCGCGCCTGTAGTTCCAGCTGCTTGGAAGACTGAGGTGGAAGGATCGCCTGAGTCCAGCAGGTGGAGTCTGTGGTGACCATGAGTATGCCACTGCACTCCAGCCTGGACAGCAGAGCGACACTCCAATCCCCCCCCAAAAATGAATTTATTTATTCCTTTCTATTGTGATAGCAAATACATTGCATAAAGCTTACCACTTTAACTATTTTTAAGTGTATAGTTCAATAGTATTAAATACATTCACATTGTCGTTTGTGAGGCTACCTTTAAAAATTTATCTTTTACTAACAAAATAATTCTGAATTAATTCATCTACTATTACTTAGGTTGTGTGAAGTCAGGGTTAGCAAATTCTGGATAAGTAAACATTTCAGGTCCCAAAGATCTCTCATAACCAACGTCAGTGGAAAATTCTTTCTTTGAGATTGCCTTGATTCCAGTGTACTGTTTAATCTACTTGGCCCATCTGTGTCATACTTGTTAAATTCTTTTACTAAATCTGGGCAGACATAACTATAGCACTACAGCACTCCTTTACTACCATAGCTGTTTCCAGGGGTTGCTCTGGAAGAATTCCTACTTCTTGCCTCTGAGCAATTGCTGAATGAAATATGTGCTGATGCCCTGTGATCGGAATGTGCTTACTGCGGGTGCTGACCAAGTATCCTTCCGTCATAGGTGGGACAGGATTACCACCATCTTTACTCTGTGTTCCCATACCAGTCAGTGTCTATTTTTCTACTTGTTTGAATACTTAGGATGCTGCTAATATAAGAATAGCATGAATGGTTATATCTAAGTCTGGAATTTTGAAGGATTCAAGCATCATTTCAGAAGCCTCTTCTGTTTTCTGGAGAATTTAGTGGAGGTTTAGTCCAGAGGAATTAATGACCTTCAGGTTCTACTTCAAGTATTTAAAGATCACTTGCTCCATACACCTTTCCATCAACAATCTTCAAATAAATCATGGTGGACTGGGCACTTCATGGGATGTGAGGCTTCTTCTGTTACATCATTCCCCAGTCTTCATTCACGTCCTCAATGTCTAGGACATTGGCACTTGTCATTGCCTTCTTTTGAGCTTGATTGCCTATTTTTGCTGACTCCTTGAGGGCAATACATAAAGGGATAATTAACCATGGTTCTGTATTTGCAGCGTGTTCCAGTTTTGTATGCCCAGTGCCACAATCCATCTACAAGCTGATTGCTGTCCTGCCATCTTGTGTGTCTTCTGCTGCGGTCACCATCTAGTCTTTACTGGTTTAGTACTGAGATTGATGGAAAGAGATGGAAACTATCTAACCCCCCATAACTGGGCTACCCTTTCCTACAACTTCTTCCTCTCATATTGCCTTTTCCTAGAAAGTCAAGGTAGCCCATTGGTGCCCATACTCCAATCAGACTCAGGCGAGGCCCACTCCCGGAGCGTTGTATGTAATTGTCTTGAATGGAGGTTATAGGGATATCAAAATAACACTTTGATTTCTAGGTTATTGTTTGCTTCTGCTTATTTTAAAAGACCTAAAAGCCAAGCCTCGTCTAGACAATGATATTACTTTTAATGTCAGCAAGAATCAAATCTAGATATATTAGAAATAATGTGTGGAAAGAGCCAAATAGAAGCAGTGCCTAGGCTAAGATCACTTAAAAATATAAAAGGGGTAGCTATGGAGAGCTCTTGAATGATGCAGCCAAGTGTGGTCACCCATACCAATGTTTAGGTTGCATGTATGCCTAAGTGATTTAGCTAGAGGGAGACTGGGAGAGTGAGAAGTTAGGTGCATATGAATGAAAGTTGAATTGTGCAGAGGTTACTGTGTTAAGTGTATTTTAACTGATTCGCTCTCTGGGCGATGCTCTGAAATCTGGTGCAAGTCTGATTGACTCATGTTAAAAAACAAAAAGATAAATCTTCCTGGATCTCACCTGAAGTCTACTGAGTAAGACTCCCTAATGGTAGTATTTGTACTTTTGGAAAGTTTTTTTAAGGAGACAGGCTGAGAAAGAGATATTTAAGCTAGAGGAATCATTTTTTGATGTCCAGAAATGGGTTTCTACCTCTGTATAACAGGGAAGTAACCTGAAGAGTTAATAGTACTACTCTCAAAAAGGATAAGAATTGTTTTTCACTCAGTCATCAAGACAGATTGTGAACTCAAGAAGGTAGTTCTGCATTGCTAGGGATGTTTAAGAATGTGCTAGTTGTGTGATGAGATGGGGTAAGAGAGGGAGACACTGGGAAGATCAGAAGTGACTGGTGGCTACTGGCCTGTTGTTGGAGGTCTCTCCTCCTTGGAGGATAAAGGCTCTTCAAAGCAAGAACTGGGTTTGAGTGAAAAAAAATGTGGCTCACTAGAGAGTAAGACAGAATAGAAGAGACCAAACTGGCCCAGACATTGGCTCGAGTCTTTGATGTTGTGACTGAAGATGTTGTCATCTTGGCCTATTTCTAGAAAAGAGGAGTTGGTGACCAAAATGAGGATCACAGTTATATACTCAGTATTTGTATTGAGTTGTAGGTACATATGGGTGACTGCCTTCTGATTTTGAATATCAGTGTCTCCCTAGTATCTAATTTTAATATTATTAAATAGTATTAAAATTATAGCACACTGAAAGCTCCACAAAGCCAGAGACTTTAACTATTTTGTTTGTTGGTGTATCCCCAGCATCTAGAACAGTGCCTGGCACATAGCAGATGCTTGTAGATCATCAATAAATATTTAACAAATGAATGAATCCATTGTTTTAAAGATGAAGTTAAGGATGCTGAACCTAGATGAACTTTACCATTCAAACAGGTTGGATGACACATGTTGGATTCAAGGGAGTGCAGGTACAATTGATATTGAGTCTTGGTCATAAGTTAATCTTCATCTTATTTATTTTATTCTTTCTTCAGGAGAATTAGTATCTTTATTCTCTCCTTTTCCTTTCAATTAAAATCAATTTTCAGAACTTTTATTTATACCAAGTGTAAATAATGTCAGGTGCTTTATGGTATTAACTTCTCCAAGGACATTACATTTTTTAAATTGAAGGGATGGTGTCTTAGTATTGAATTTGAATTATCATTGTCCTAATGAGGAAAGAGTTCTCTTTTAAATGATGGATTTTCTGCTTTGAAGTTCCTATTGACATTCAAAATTTAGAGAAATATAGTGCAAAGTAATTTAACATACATTAAAACACAGAACAGAGAATGACACTCTCAGCACTAAAGAGATGGTATCTGTGGGTGTACACAGAATAGAATCTATGTTTTTCCTTTCCTCTTTTTCAAAGTGGCAAAGGCTGATTCTTTTCTTGCCCTGAATCTGAAGGATATCTTGTATGTGTTGGCAATTCCTTCCCCTGTGCATGAAGGAGTCATGCTCGTAGTAAGCAGGACCTCATAGCATCCTTCATGTTTGATTTGCTTTTGGAGCAACTATACCAGGTACTGCTCCATAGACAAGCAACCAGCAATAGCCTTTGAAGTGTTGGCCTGTCTTTGGGAAAGGCCAGTCATAAATTCCTCATATGCCACAGACCACCCAGAGATCTTTGATGGGGCACACACACACACAGGAAACCACCACTAAGAGACAGTTACTCAGAGTTAGGCGAGTGATGGTCACCAGCCGCTGGCAAGCTTTGGCAAAAACATCACTTTTTGTTTCCAACTTGGTGGTTTGCCTCGTGTCCAGAGTCCACATCAAATACATTTCTGCACTTGCAGATTTTCTGTCACAGTGAGTTTCATGGAGATATTTCCTTGTGCTTCTCTGATGCATATAGATGAAGCGAATTTTATTTTGCTTTTTTTTCAGAGCCTGAAACAAAGATTATGAAGAGTGGGTGTCATCATAACATAGCAGCTCTTGAAAACAGTCTGTGCAGAAAATACATTAATTGTTGCTCAGGGTGGTGGTGGTGGGGAGGTAGGGAAATGAGTGACTGCTAATGAGTATAGGGTTATTTGGGGGGTGATGAAAATGTTCTCAAATTGATTCTGGTGATGGTTGCACAACTCTGAACATACTAAAAGTCACTGAATTATGTATTAAAAAAAAAAGGTCAGTTGTATGGTATGTGAATCACAGCTCCAAAAAGCTTTTACTGAAACTGAAAAAAAAAAACCTATTAGGTAAAAACTAGGAAATTATGTATTAAATATGGATATTAGTTAATAATAATGTATGTATGTATATGCAAATATGTACATATAATATGCAACAATAATATTCAATGCAGCACAATAATGATCAATATGGGTTCATTAATTGTAAAAATGTACCATAGATGTTAATAATCTGGAAACCATCTGGGGAAGGGTTATATGGGAATTCTATACTATCTTTCTTTGCAAATTTTTTACAAATCAAAAGCTACTCTAAAACAAAAATTTATTTAAAAAAAGAGAAAACAGTCTGTGGCTTTAAACCAAATAATTTTCTTCCCTTGAAAGAGTTATCTAGCCTCATGAATTTCTGCAAAGCAGATATAACCAGGCTTATGTCTTGTTATGTTGTTTGTGGATTGGAGCTGCTTTGCATCTACTTCCTATTTTTCTTTCAAATGGGAAAAGTTGGTGGAAATTCTTTGTAAGCTGTGAAGTGTCATTCATGTTTAGACTGCTGTGACTTCCAAAGTTTTCAAAATTGCATGCGGCACTACTTACGAAAAGGGCTTTGTGTGTGTGTGTATATATATATATATATGCTTATTGATTAAGTTTCTGGTTGTATTTCACGTAGAAGATGTCCAGAGCACACGTCTATGAGAAGCAAATAATTTCTTCTGCTTGCCTTGCTGCATGCTTTGAAGAAAGGGCCCCAGAGCTACCAGCAGAAGCTAGAGCTAATTCTGCAATTCAAACAATGCCAAAGGCACTTCTGTTTAAATAATTGTATGAAACCAGGTGGGATTAATTAGGGACACGACCAGGCATCGGGTTGGTTTCATTCCCACAGCTCCCTGGTGCCATCGTTAATCTCAGAATTTCAGGTAGTGACGGGAGAGTCCAGACTCACTGCCACCAAGGGCACTTTGAGGAGAGTTCAGTCTCCCTATTTCTCTTTTACTGCTCTTTTGCCCACGTTAGCAAAGGAGTCACTTGGGTAGGAGAAAGAGGACAGAGGGAGACATTGACCTAGGGGTGAGTGATGGCAAAAGGGCCAAATCTTCTGTAGGGTGGTCAGTCGGGGTGGTTCCTGCTGCTGCCACCCATCTTGTGTCTTTCGGGATTTTTACAGCTTTATCTCTTGGAGCGGAGGGAGACCTGGCTCTCTGGCCCAAATTCAGGTCTGGAGTCCCGAGACTGGGATGAAATTGAGGCCAAATCAAAAACTGAGTGCAAAGAGCAACTTTTGGTCTTGTGAAAGTCATGGTTGACCTGGGAATACACAGAATTGTCTGAATCCTATAGTCCAAAGTAGGAAGGGAAGAATGAAAACTTTGACGTGAAAGGTTGGCAATAGAGAAGGCGAAAGGTGGAGTGAGCTGGGCAGCCCCTGAGTCAATGATGCATTGATCCTTCCATTTTCTTTGGCCTGAAATATGACCTGAAACATGACTTGTGAAACCCATTTTCCTTCTGCTTTAGGTTTTCTTTTCTTTTCTTTTTTTTTTTTGAGTCGGAGTCTCACTCTGTCGCCCAGACTGGAGTGCAGTGGCCGCTCCCGGCCACCGCAGCCTCGACCTGCTGGACTCCAGCGATCCTTCCGCCTCAGCCTTCTGAGTAGCCGGAACGACAGGCGCGCGCTAACACGCCCCACTGATTTTTTGATTTATTGTAGAGATGAGGTCTCGCTTCCCAGGCAGGTCTCCAACCCGCGGGCTCAGGCAATCCACTCACCTCAGCCTCCCAAAGGCGCGGGATTACAGGCTGAGCCACCGAGCCCGCCCTGCTTTAGGTTTTCATTGCTTATGGCTCCTTATGTCTGAATAACTAGATATGAGGCATTGTTGAGCTGTAAGAGGACTTGGGGACCCATCCAGGGAGCTTTGCCTTTTCATCTTCACCTTCTACTAGGTGATCTTGATGCACTTGTCTGAAGAGCATTTCTAGTATAGAGGTCTAGGCATTGCACTTTAGGGAATAGAAAACTCCCACGCAAATGCCCCAGGATAGCACATGAAATTATTATTTCTAAAGACAAATACATATGTATTAGTTTACTTATACAATTGGAATAATTCATCTTTAGGGAGTCAGCTTGGGCTACTATAATCAAATGCTATAGACTGAGTTGCTTAAAGAACAGACATTTATTTCTCACAGTCTGGAGGCGAGGAAGCCCATGATCAAGGTGCCAGCAGATTCAGTGCCTAGTGAGGGCCTCTTCCTAGCTTGCAGCTGGTTGTCTTCTTACTGTATCTTCATATGGTAGAGAGAGAGCTGTAGTCTCTTCCTCTTCTTATAAGGACACCAATCTCATTGAGAGGGCCCTACCCCATAAATAAAATGCTCCTGTATTGTGTGAGATAACACCACAAAATCTCCACTGGAGACCTCGTCTATTACTCTGGACCAGAGAGTGTACATTTGTCACTAACAGGAAGGACCTGGGGAGCTGTCCTCAGTGTCCCAGTCTTCTCTCTGCTTTGTCCAAACCTCTGGGTTACCTGAATCTTTTACATCATGACAAAAGCTTGATCTTGGGTACGATTTTGATTTGTGTGAGTCTGATCTTTTGTATTAATTCAGGCAATAATCAAATAGAGTAAAGAAAACTAACAAAAATGGTTTCAAGTACATGTGTTTGCGATTCACTTTCTGTTCTTATTTTTTTGACAATGGTCCACATTTAGTTCATAGAGAAGAATAAAATTAAAAAACGGTAATCGGTTTCTTTAAGTGTCAAATAGATTATGTTTTTCTATTTTTTACTGTGGTAAGATAGACTTAACAGCAAATTTACCATTTTCAACATTTTTAGGAGTACAAAGTTCAGTGGCATTACAGACATTCACATACTTGGGCAACCATTATCCGTATCCATCTATGGAATGTTTTCATCATCTGAGACAGAAACACTGTATTCATTAAACTGTAACTATCCGTCACCCTTCTCCCTAGCCGGGGGTAAGCACCATTCTGCTTTCTGTCTTTATGAATTTGTCTATTCAGTGTGCCTCACTTAAGTGGAGTCGTACATTATTTGCTCTATGTTTGACTTCCTTCACTTAGCACAATATTTTCAGCCTTGTTGTAGCATATATCCGTCACTTCTTTTAAAGGCTCAATAATATCTTATTGTATATATATACACCACATTCTATTTATCCATTCATCTGTTGATAAACACTTGGGTTGTTTCCAGGTTTTGGTTATTGTGAATAATGCTGCTGTGAACATTGGTGTACAAATATCAGTTTGAGATCTTTCAATTATTTGAGTATACATCCAGAAATGGTGGCTGTATCATTGCGCATTTCCACCAGCAATATGCAAGGATTCCAATTTCCCCACTGCCTCGCCCCACTTGTTATTTTCCATTAAAAAATTGTCATCCTGATGGGTGTCCATTTTTTTAGTGCCTCATTATTAAATAAAAAAGAGGTTAATAATATTTTACTACTGACTTCCTTGTCTCTCAGAGCAGCTTGTTGCTTCCTCCTGGACCAGTTTTGACTCGGGAACAGGCCCATTCCTGGAGTGAAACTGCCAAGACTGAGCTGCTTAACTACCTCTTTGGAGGACTTTGTTGATGCATTTCCCTCTTGTCACCCTCCAGTCAACGTTTTTGGGTAATTGATGGGTGATTAAAGGAGAAACTTCTTGGGCAATTTGGAACCACTAACACAACTTCAACAAAAATAGTTAAGGAATAATGATAAGTTTGAACCCACTTTCTTCCCAGGGCCTTTTTCTAGTGTTCTATTTTAATCTATTTAACTATCCATGCAGGTGAAGAGGGATTTGACTTGTTGCCTGAGCCGTTGCTCTGTCAATTGCTTATTCTTTTGGGTATGATTTGCCATCTAGACAGTATATTTATTTAATGAGGGTGATTTTTATTTGGCAATATGATTATTGGTCTTTTGAACACAATAATCAGCAAGTATCACTATTGAGTTTAAACTACTGATTGCTTGAGCCCGTGCCTTAAAAGTGCACCCACATTCTGAATGTCATCGGTTGCTTTTTATTTATTATTATTTTTTGTTTTTAGTAAAAGTAATATCTGCTCACTTTAGATCTTGAGAGCCTGTCTGCTTCTGTTTACCACTGAAGCCTAAACACAGCCTGCAGTTGACATGACAGAGATGAGAGGGCAGGCTGGACTGTTCTCTCTCTCGGGTTGTTGGTAAAGCTGTCAGCCAGGTCATGGGGGTAGAAATCTGGCAAGACTTGTGTTCAGAATTTTTTAAGCTTAGCCAGCTGGCAAGGGATATCATCAACGGGATGAATATGACACCCTGCTACATAAAAATACACAGACAGGCACACACAATAACATTCATTTTGATTCTTTGATGTACTGTGAACTGTAGAAATCTCGAAATACTCGCATGTTCAATTTAAAAAAGATGAATACAGTGTTTCTTTTGCTTAACATTAAAAAAAAAAAGAAAACCTGCTAAAGATCTTAGATCTGTCTTTCTGGAAATGAACACAGTAGCCAGTTTTGTAAAATAAAGCTGATGGTATTAGAAATAAAGTTTTAGACTCCTAAATTATATTCATTGTATCTTAATTGAATAGTATTCCCAAAGGTCTTCTAAATTTTCCCATAATTTGTTCTATATCAGCTAAGTAAGTTTTCAGGGCTATGGACCATTTATGAAGGTTTGGGTAGATTATAAATTGGTACACATTTCTGGATTGTAACTTGGCAATATACATAAAAGCATTCATAGTTTGCATAACTATTGATCTGATCACGCTTCTTTCACTATTTTTTTGTAAGGAAATAATTATGAGTATGTGGAAAGACGCAGTGACAAAGATATAGGGATGTTCAATACAGTGTTGTTTCTAAAGACGAAACATGCTAGACTGGCTAAATAAAGATGATACTATCTACGTAATGAAATATCACAGAAGTATTATTAATAAAAAGGACTATGGATGAAGGTTTGATGGCTACTTTTAGATGTCAACTTGACTGATTGGGGATACCTAAAGACCTCATAAAGCATCACTTCTGGGTGTGCCTGTGAGGGTGTTTCCAGAGGCATGTAAATCAGTGGATTGAGTAAGGAAGGTTCACTCTCAATGCAAACAGGCACTGTTGAATTGTCTGGGGGCCTAGTGAGAACAAAAGGGCAAAGAAAAGGTGAATTTCTCCTCTCTTTCCTAGAGCTGGAACACCCTTCTTCTCCTGCCCTTAGACATCAGAACTCCAGGCTCTCTGACTTTGGTACTCTGGGAATTCTACCAGTAGCTCCTGGGATTCTCAGGTCTTTGGCCTTAGACTGATAGTTACACCATTGACTTTTCCAGTTCTGATGCTTCGGGACTTGGACTGAACCATGCTACCGGCATCCTAAAGTTTCCAGTTTGTAAATGGCCTGTCATGGGACTTCTCAGTCTCCATAATCATATAAGCAAGTTTCCCTAATAAATTCCTTCTCACACACACACACACACACACACACACACACGCACACACACACCTCCTCTTGGCTCTGTCTCTCTGGAGAATCCTGACAATTCAAATATTTAATGACAGAAAAACATACATGATATGTTACGTTTTTAAAAGCAAGGTTTTATACAATATGTATGATACCTGTACAGAAAAAACAGCAGAGAAAGGTCTTCAGTCATGGAATTATGAGTGATTTTTGTTTTTGGTTATCTGTTTCTTTTTTTTTTCAAAATGTTATTTTACAATAGGAATGCGGGGTACAAATGAGGATTAACTACATGTGTAGGCTGCATGCCAACTCCATCCAATTTGCTGCAAAGTCCATGATTTTGTTTTTCTTTATGACTGTGTAATACTCCATTGTGTATATGTACCACATTTTCTGTATCCAGTTCACTTTCAATGAACAACTGAATTGGTTTCATGTTCTTGCTATTGTGAAAGTGCTGTGTGTGTAGGTGTCTTTTTTTGTAGAACAATTTATATTCCTCTAGGTATATTCCTAGGAAAGTGATTGCTGGATTGTATGAGAGATCAATTTTCAGTTCTTTTAAGAATCACCACTGCTTTCTGTGGAGGTTGAACTAGCTTACACTATAGGTTACCTGTTCTTTTGAAAATTTGCATAATCAATAAATTGTTTAAACAATACACAAAGTAGTTGTATATAAACTTTTAAAGGTGTCTAACCTATGTATAGTTCTTTGCAACCCAGGTTGATTTGCTATTTTCCCAGTTATAGCCATCTGTGCAAGGGTAAATTTCTTCATAAAAATCTGCCTTTGGTGAGTGTTTATAGCTAAGAAATATTTTTATAATCTTGAGGTTGTCAGGTCCACAGAAACTAGCAAAAGAGGAGTCAGAAAAGAGTAAAGAGAGGGACAGAGAAACACAAATATTAGATTAAATTAAATTTCCATTTCATTTTCAAATTACCTATAATGGCCTTGTGAATGAATTAATCTGGAAAAAGTTCTAAATATGACATTGAACTTGGCATTAGTGTCCTGGGGCTATTAGAGTAAGAATTTTAAAATATGCCTTAAAGTCCTTTGTCTTAAAATCTGTTCCTTTTATGTGTGCATTTTGCTGATATCATGAAATACTTTTCAGGGCAGAGTCTGCTTTGGTGGTAAATTATATGAACTGGCCATACTACCAAGTAACACTCATGTATTTTCAAAGCTCTTATAAAGACTTCTTTTTTTTAGGGTCATTTCATTGCTTCTGCAATAGAACCATGACTAAGTTGGTTGAAGGCCCAATATGAACGTGACCACAAGGCAGCTGGAAAATTGCAATCCTGGCAGGAATGGTTTATGGCTAGTGGCCTGGTCAGTGCTTGGTGGTGTCTAATATTCTACTTGGAGTTCTCCAGTCAGTTTGCTGTGCTGCTGAGCTTCCCTTTATAGAGAGAAGATGCTACAGTGTAGAAGATGTGAGAGGAGATGAGGATGTCAATATCTTGGGTCAAGTGGAAATGTTGATTCTAGAGTATAAAGACTTATGGGCTGGAGATGAGCAGAAGAGATCATGGACAGACTAAACAGATGGGCAGCTGCTAACTTGTAGGAGCCACTTTTCATTTCTTGCTGTGTAGAAGGACATGAAATAGCATTATTATGGAAAGGGCAGTGAGCAGAGTGCTGAGAAAGGTCTCTAGACTTAGTTCTTTTCTGACCAGCCTCTCTGAGTGTCAGTGCATTTATACATTGAGTTAACAATTGAAGTATGAGACTCCTAAGATCCCTTCTAGAAAGTTATGTTATTGTTCAGTTATTGGAAATTGTAATGCATTGTGAGTTACTACAAAAATTTCTAACTCATTATTCCTTTAAAGGCAGTTGCTTTGCCAACCAAAATCCTCCAGGTATAACAAATTAGGGTTGGTCATCACCTCTAGCAACTCAAGAGCTTCTAGAAATAGTCTAGATTCTAACAGTATCTTCTGATCCTTGGTTTTGGGAACATTCTCAGATTTCAAATACTGACTTTCTGAACTTGGTTTTCCCTGCCTCTGCACGTATCCTTGCTTCCCTGATTTTAGCTCTTCTGTAGCCTCTGGAAGGAGACTGAGGAAAGCTATGAGAAATATTAATGTTATTATAGCCTCTACTTTCTTAACTAGTCTAACAAATATAAGAACTTACCTATTTTATTTTTTACATTTCAGGTTTTATTTTTAGATTTTATGTATTCATCTATTTACTCACAAAATAATTATTCCAAGCTGGAAGATTTCTACCCTAACAAAATCTGGTACCTATTCTAGAAGTATTTTAGAATTCAAGACAAATACAATTGCCGTTTTAAAAAAACCTTAGTAAATTCATTGGGGATAAAATATATATTTTATTTCTTGCCTAATCTCTTACAGTGTTTTATAGAGAATTGCTGCATGAAATGATCATATATTAAACACACACATCAAACGAGGTAATTTTAAACATACCTCTTTTAAATTTTTGTTGGGAATTTGCATTTCACAATATTTAGAATTTTTACCATTAGGTACACGACTCATTTCATACCTAATATGAAATATGTTTCATTTTCACTGCACAGCTTTAATAAATAGCTCTGACATTAGAACAAAAGTTTAAGTTCATGTGTATTGTCTGGCAATGCGAGGGTTTGATTTTTCCAATTCTTTTTCCTACTAGAAGTGTTTAAGGAAGTTGAGTTATTGAAATAGTTTTACTACTTTGCCTGGAAAGCTTCATAGTATGCTTTGCAGAACAATTGCCACACCTTAGAAGGAGTTTATTAGCTTGTGAAGAAACCTAAAGTTCCAATGCAGAGGTGCTTTGCTGTTTAACAAGAAGACCAATAGAACTGCATACTATGTTCTCTTCCTCATTTTTTCCTAAATGATAATTACATTTTAGCAAAATTAAGAAATCTCACACTGTTTTATGTGCTGGTAGTAGTGGGTTGTGGCCCCCAACACATCCACACACATGTGTCTTGTTCCTAGAAATAGAGGAGAGGATATGAGGTCATTTGTGATGAACATTCTGATCCTGGGATGTTTTGAAGTGTTTGCTGACAAAACGCACAATAACAAAAGCATTTGGCCACCATGACACTTGTGGCTGAGCAGCTTGCTTTTAAGAAAATATTTACAGATAGTAAATAGTTCACTAATTTTTAAGATATTTTCATTGTTTTCACTTGCAATACAGCAAGTGAAGTTGTTCGTGACATAATTTTTGTGTTTACAGAGGGATGGTTCATAAACATTCCCAAGTAGAGTATCATGTTTTTTTAATTAACTCTCACAACCTTTTCTAATAGTTTTCTGCTGGAAAAATTAAAGCACCCAGTAAGCATAAATTAATTGCTCAGCTTTTTATTGTTAGGCATTAGAAAGTCAGGAAACAAATTAATAAATTTTTATTTTATTTTTTAATTTTTTTTTGAGTTGGAGTCTCACTCAGTCACCCAGACTGGAGTGTAGTGGCTGCTCCTGGCCACCGCAACCTTGACCTGCAGGACTCTGGCGATCCTTCTGCCTCAGCCTTCCAAGTAGCTGGAACTACAGGCGCGTGCTACCACGCCCGGCTAATTTTTGATTATTGTAGAGACAAGGTCTTGCCAAGTTGGCCAGGTGGGTCTTGAACCTGCGGGCTCAGGCAATTCACTCATCTCAGCCTCCCAAAGTGCGGGATTACAGGCTGAGCCACCGAGCTTGGCCTAAATTTTTAGTTCTCACTGTTTTTAAACTACTTTCTGTTTGGCATGATCAAGGATCCTGGAGTTTGGTTTTTTCTAACACAGTGGAGTACTACGTAGGGAGTGTAAGGAAGTCCCCACTGTGAGGCTGCCAAGCAAGTGGCATCTGTTGCCTGTCACCAGAAGTCCAACACTACTGCACACTGCACCTTGGTGTTAGAGTTGCATGGGAAAACACAATGCAGTCAAGGCCTGCATGAAGTAACACTTTACTCACATAAAGAGACAGAGCAAGATCAGTTTCAGTAGTGGGTATCGGTTCACTATGGCCAGCCACTCCCTCCCAGCAGTGACACAGGGTCATTGACCTGTATATACCCCTCTTATGCTGCAGAATGAAGGACCCAATCTCCTTCCTGCAGGGGACAGATACAGCAGTGGGGTTGGCTAGGTCCATATGACACACGCACACTTCAGCAGAACAAGGGGGGGAAAACACTGAGTGTGAAACAGGGAATGATAACCCCACACAAGGCAACAAACCCAGCACAAGCTGTGAGGACTCTTTACCACTGAGTAATGAGATGTTCCAGGTCTAAGGCCCATTCTTAGGCAGCCAGGTGAGGATCAAAAAACTGTATGGACAAGACTACCTTTTCCAGTAGATGGAAGCATAGAGAAAATCTATGTCCTAGTACTACCTCCATTCTTATGTCATCCTATATTTACAAGGATGAAATATAATTAATGTTCCCTTGAGGAACAAGGAAATTATTGAACACAACTTTCTGGACTCTTCATATTCCTATGGCTTTCTGGAATGGAGGTTATAAAGGCCTGACAGTGCATCAAAAACAAGGCTATCAGCGTTCAAGTGTTTTTTCTGATAAAGTGTTTTTCTCTAACTCCTGGCACATGGATATTTCCATCACACCAAATTATTGTATGGCCCCAAACAGGTGTACTTTATTGTTCATTTCACTGCCGTGACATGAATGTGAGTCACCCAGAGAATCGGCGACATTTTCTTGGGGGAGGGGAGAGATTTGGCCGATGGGTACAAAGTTACAGTTAGACCAGAGAAATGAGTTCTGGTGTTTATTGCAGAGTACATGACAATGATTAATAATATTATATTGTATATTTCGAAATAGCTAGAAGAGAGGATTGAGTGTTCTCACCACAAAGAAATAATAAATATATGAGGTTACAGATATGCCAACTACCTTGATTCGATTATTAGACAGTGCATACGTGTATTCAAACATCACATTGTACCCCATAAATACGTACAATTATTGCATCAATTTAAATACATAAATTAAAAAAAATTTAAAAATAGTTTTCTTAAGAAGATACACACACTTCTGATATAAATTCCAGGAGTGGAAAAACAATAATTCTGGAAGTAAAACATACAAAGACAATCAATAAACTATATTAATGTAACTTGTCTCTTTGGGAACACTGCTTCTTTCCCTCAAGTCCTCAAGTCTTTGTAGTTAATGTCATTTAAAATTTAAATTTGAGGAAGAGCTAATTGATACGTGATAGTTAAATACAAATATTGAAGCAGGAAAAAAAAAAAACTCAAGTAAGACAATCACATTGCTCTATTTCATGGAATAACAGCTGGGATGTTCATTTACTGTCTTTTTCAGGCTAATAAAATTTATTCTGAAACAGCCTTCCAAATACCACTTTGGAAGCCAAGATTTTTTTTCTAGAAATCAAATGACTTGTAATACTATTTGATGGAATCTGTTGATTATTTTACCATTTGGGCATAGAGATATGGCCTGAAGAGCTGTAGAAATTCAACTACACCAAATTTAAATCACCACTTATTATGCTGTACTGCTGAAAATGTATCATTTCAAATACATCTTCATTTTTTTGTTCATTTAAAATCAATACCCAATTATTCTGAAAATGGGGGTCAAGCCACAGCCTCGTGTGTTTGCCTAGTGTTGGGTGTTCATTTTTGCCCTTGCTTACCACTGATCACTTGTGAGTCCCTCTCTTCCTCCTCTAACCTCTTCGCTTTTCCCTAAAAGACTGTTGGTAGAAGGAGGAGAATTATTGCAAGTTCAACAGTTGGTGTTTTCTCCATCTAGAGCTTGATGGAGAAAAGGGTAAAAAATACTAGACCAATTACATTGTAAGAGCTCTCCTTGGGGGTGAGATGAAAAGACATTAACTTTCTTAAGTAAAGATATTTGGAACTTTTTTATGATGAGTACAGATCTGGATTTTACTACTTTTGGGGGGGTCCTCATAATTATGTGCACAGATGTTACTAATAAAAATATGAATTATGCATCTTTTCATATTGTTGATTTTAGTTATGCTTTTAAAATGTATCTCTACAGTAATTAAAACAGTAATAATACTAATGAAAACTAATACTTTCTCTGGCCAGTAGTTGTCATATTTTGCTTATACAAATTGGGTAATATACATTCGATATTTACACTAGTGGGGAAAACAAAGGTAGGGACTGTTACTATCATTTAACAGGTGAGGAAACTGAGATACAGATTGGTTACATCATTTATCTAAGTCCAGAATCTGTTCTCTTCACCACTATTGTCATACGGCCACTCACTTGTGGGCAGACCACATGATACTTCTTATTTCTGGCTAGTGTGGGTATTGTCTGACAGTATACTGGGTGGCTCACAGTGGGTGTTGGCAGAAGGATAAGAATAAATAGAATAAGCTTCCTGCATGATATTCTGGAATAGAGGAGCTAAGAAATCATCAATATTATCACACAGTGACCTCACCTTCCTACCCACCCCTGTGCCCCCGAAGGTGGGCCCTCCGAGGCTAACAGCATGTGCTCGGATAATTCTGGCCATGCTTACCATGGCCATGCTAAAGATAAGGACATGGACAACATGACTCAGCTCCAGCCAGTCCTTTAGCTTTTTCTTGGAAAGTCCCAGGAGAATAGAGTAATTATCTTGAAATAAAAATGATGAAAATAATGGAACTGGTTTTGTCATTAATCTTCGCCTAATCAGTAGCCACTGGGTAGATTCTCTGTGACATCAATAAATTTAGAATTTGTCAAATTTAAAAGGTCATCTTTGATTTTAATAGAGTACCCTTTCCCCTACCCCCCTCCTTCTTTTTCCTAGCTTGGCCCATTTGAGTTCAAATTCTGCAAAAGTTTATTGATCAAGGTTCAATCTAAGCAAAGTTCTCTGTTTTGGAGGGTGAAGTACAATCCCTGTTCACAGGTACTCAAGCATGTATACTTGGGACAGTCTGTTATGGGGGTATATAAGATGTAAAAAAGAAGTAGCACAGTACACAGACATGGGAGGCGTGATTTCTGACTTTGAGGGGTGTCAAAGCTTTATGGAGAGAATTTGAGAACACTGAGGTGGAGAAGAAAGATATTCTATGTAGACAAACACACAAAGAAGGAAAATGGGAGTGCATGTTCAGGTAGTGGTAAGGGTGATGCTAGCGATGAGAAGGAGGAAGAGGAGTGGGAGAGTGATATGAGGAACTGGAGAGGAGACACTGAGCCTTTGTTTTATGGGAGTCTTGATTATTATGGAGAATTTGGATTTTATTCTGTGGGCAACAGATGCTATTGTAGATAAACAAGGGATGGGTTTTAGGAGTCTAACTCTACCCTCAAGTCTGGATTTTAGGAATCTAACTTGATTTGAAGGATGGTTTGTAGAAGATAAAGACCAGATGTAGAGACTAGTTGAGAAGCTTGCAAGACAGTTCAGGGGAGAGGTAACAAGGGCCTGAAATCTGAAGTACCATGGAGGACCCCCCCAATTTTTTTAAAATTAAAAGTTGTGTATTTATTCTTACATGCTTAAACTTCAGTCTCCCTCAAAGTACTCTCTGTTTGATGCAATATACCTATCAAGATGCTTTTTCCTCTCCATAAAACAGTTTTTGAACTCGTCCATTCTGATGCCTTTTGGTGCTTCTGCCATTTTTTGTTTCATCTCTTCCACATCGGAAAACGTTTTCCTTTGAGGACGTTTTTCATTTGGAGAAACAACAACCAAAAAGTCATTCAGGGTGAGATTGGGTGAATAGAAAAGGTGGGGGATGAGGGTCGTGTCATTTCTGGTCAAAAACTGATGAACACATAGTATGATGTGGCCAGGTGTGTTCGTAAATCACTCATCATGAAATGGGCAAATGTGTTGAAAGAATCTAAAAAAAAAAAATCATTAAAGACAAATGCAGACTCTCACACCAACACTAACTGGTACACTGATGCCAGTGGGTTCCTAGAACAATTACTCTGTGGGGGAAACCTGTGTATAAGTCCACCATCCCTAAAATAATTTCATTTTTGAGAGGTCCCCCCTCATACATTGGGAACAGAAATGGGCTTGGAGAGGCTGAATGAACATTGAGCAATTGACTGTTCTTGGAGGTGGTAGGATGAAGGAAGGACAGAAATAAGTATTTCTTGCCTTTGAGACACAGTTCTGTTGAGTGAGATTATCTTATGCAACTAATTAAAATAGAAAATAACAAGAATCTACTTATTTTGCCTTTTTTATGAGCAGTGGTTGGTCATAGGAAAAGGATTTTTTTAAATGATGTGATGACATTTCAGCTGACTATATAATATTTTTAAAGAACTAAAGCAGAAAAGCGATCTGTAAAACTTTCATTATTAGAAGAATAAAATGAGAAGAGTGTAAAGTAACGAAGGGATTCTTGGGATGTATTTGTTGTTCTGAAAGCAAAAATAATTATTATATTTATTACACAATTTCAACTGTGTAATAAATATGACAAATAGTACTGCAAGTGAATTTATAAAGTTTAAGCGCTTTTATCTTCTGGGTTACTCAGGAGTTTTATTAATTTAATTTTGCCTGTAAAAATAACTTGAGCCGTTTTATTGAAGTAATTTCAGGGCATTTTCTCTGCCACTGTCTAAATGAAAAGGAAAGAGAAATACACATTTAAAAGCATGAGCTTGACCTTCATTCACCAAACTTTTGTTAGTATCAAAGGAAGACTCTGGCTCAGTTCTATTTTGTCTTCAGGTTAAGCATTGTGTTTATTCCAAATAAGTAAAAAAATACAGTTTTCCATTAATTATAAGCTTGGCCAAGCATCCCATATGATAGATTTGCTGGAGAAGTTAGTGCTGGTGAGTAGGAAGGAGAAGAGTAAGGTTGTGGTTGAAGAAAAGACAATCCCATGCTCTTTAAATTTATATTCCCATTTTTGTTTGTTTGAGTAACAGAGCCATTAAGAAAGATAGCCGGGTACAGTGTTTCATGCCTGTAATCCCAGCACCTTGGGAGGCCGAGGTGAGAGGATTGCTTGAGCCCAGGAGTTTGAGAGCAGCCTGGGCAACATAGTGATTCCTCATCTCTACCAAAAAAAAAAAATAGCCATGAGTGGTGGCACCTGCCTGTAGTCCCCAGCTACTTGGGAGCCTGAGGCAGAAGGATTGCCTGAGCCCAGGAAGTTGAAGCTGCAATGAGCCATGACTGTGCCATTGCACTCCAACTTGGGCATCAGAGTGAGATGCCAAAAAAAAAGGAAGGGAGAGAGCGAGAGAATGGGGGCGGGAGGTAGGGGAGAGGAGAGAATACTGTGAAAATTCAACCAATTTTCACCTCATTATCCTATGACCAAACTTAACATGTAATCATAGAAAAACGTGTATAAGAAACTCCTGGATACTTTCTTCTCTCCTCAACTTGCTATCTGTAGTTTGTTGCTATAGACTGGTTGTCCCTAGTCAGGCAGCAACTCAGAGGCCTAAATTCTTAGTCTCTTAGACTCCCCTATCCAGATATTCCACTTCACACCTTTCAGTTCCTGCTTAAAGTTAGTTATATTTGAACATTTATTTTGTGTTTACCAAAGTATACATATAAATTTCTTTCTTACCTACTGAAATGATTTATTAAAGCAAATTACTGTCTCTAGGTTTAAATAGTTTCAATGTTGGAGGAAATAGGCTGATTGTTTAAAGAAATCAATAAAACCTCTTTTGCACGGTGCAGGAAAAATAGCAGGTTGAGTGTCTGAGAGTTTTCACTTTTCTTTTTTCTTGAGTTGGAGTTTCACTCTGTTGCCCAGGCTGGAGTGCTGTGACTCACTCTCACAGCCACTGCAGCCTCGACCTGCTGGGCTCAGGTGATCCTTCTGCTTCAGCCTTCCAAGTAGCTGGAACTACAGGGATGTGCCACCACCACCTGGCTAATGTTTTGATTTATTGTAGAGATGAGGTTTTACCAAGTTGCCCAGGCTGGTCTTGATACCCGTGGGCTCAGGCAATCCTTTCACGGCACCCAGGCTTCACTTTTCAATTAGTTTCGATATCATTAATTCATGTAGAAAATTATAAGTGGTGTAAAGTATTCTGATTACAGAGCACATGTTAGAAAATGGACTGCCACCAGCTTTCTCTGGATTTAGATCTTTTTATCAAGAGAGTGACTGATCTTTTAGCTGTAATCCTAAAAAAGGACTCTTATAGGTCAGTTGTGGTACCTGATATCTGACAATAATATCCCAATGAACCATGGCTCCTGGTATTCATGTATGTATTTAGTTTCTATTGCTGATATAACACATTGCTACAGATTTTGTGACTTAACACAAATCTGTCTTACAGTTCTGTGGGTTCTAAGTCCAGCATGGTCTCACTGGGCTAAAATCCATACATCAGCTGGTCTGCATTCCTTTCTGGAGGCTCTAGGGGAGATCCATTTTGTTACCTGTCTAGCTTCTAGAGGCCAACTGCATTCTTGGCCCAGGGCTCCCTTCTTCCATCTTTAAGCAACAGCAAGTGGAGTCCTCATGTTGCCTGTTCTCTGTGAAAGGTTTCTCAGCTTTTAAGTACTCATATGGTTCAACTGGGCACAGGATAATCTTTTAATCTCAAGATCCACAGCCTTAGTCACATCTGCAAAGTCTCTTTTGCCATATAAAATAAAATTCTGGGAATTAGAACATGGACACTTGTTCACTGGCCCTTTGGAGGGCCATTTTTCTGCCTACCACATGCTCTTCTACAGTCCCCTTCACCGCATCTCTGCTGTCCTGGTGGCTCTATTTTGAGTGAGGAGTGATGTGTGAGAGCCCCTCCCATCTGGAGCTCTCAGATTTCTAGCTCTTGGATGCTCCCTGTTGGAACTCAGCTGCTATGCAGGGAGAGTCTCAAACAACATGGAGATGCCATGTGGAGTGCTCTGGTTGGCAGCCCGAAATGAGCTCCAGGGGAGCATAAGCAACAGTTGCCAGGTATATAAGTGAGTCATCTCAGACCTCCAGCTTAGTCGAGCCTTCAGATTGACTCAGGCCCTGCTGATATCTGACTACAGAACACGACAGACCACAAGTGACACTTCCCAGGTAAGTCCAAGCAACCCACTGAACACTGGTAGAAAATAAATTATCATTTAAAGTCAGATGGAGTCTGGGTGCGGTGGCTCAGCACTCTGGGAGGCTGAGAGGAGGGGATTGCCTGAGCCCACGGGTTCGAGAACAGCCTGGGCAACTTGGTGAGAACTCATCTCTACAATACATCAAAAAATTAGCCAGGTGTGCTAGCGCATGCCTGTAGTTCTAGCTACTTGGAAGGCTGAGGTGGAAGGATCGCCTGAGTCCAGCAGGTAGACACTAGGGTACCTGTGAGCATGTCACTGCACTCCAGCCTGGGCGATGGAGTGAGACTCCAACTCAAAAATAAATAAAGTCAGATGGGGTGACTCATGCCTGTAATCCCAGTACTTTGGGAGGCTGAGGTGGGAGTATTGCTTGAGCCCAGGAATTTTGAGATCAGCTCAGGCAATATAGCAACACACCCATCTCTATTTAAATAAACAATTTAAAACATGGTTTAAAAAATAAGAAAAGAAAGAAAAATATCATTTTAGCCCACTAAATTTTGTAACACAGAATTGAGATACTGGGATGAGGTTTCCATCTTTTGACCACTCAACTCTGGCAGCCTGAATTTAATTAACAAGGGTTAATTAAGGTCATTGCATCTGTCAGGTATCTTAGTTGCAATGAGTAGAAATTAACTCTGGTTAATTCAGGCAGAAAGACAATTTCTTTAAAGTATAAACAGCATGTTGGTTCTCAGCCTCCTGCTAGGACATTTCTGCAATTTGGTTTGGCTCCTCATTTAGGAATGTTTTGACAATTGTATTTTGGGTCTTTTTAGTCTCCACTTCCAATTTAACATTTCAATTTACAAATGAAATTGAGCATCTTCCAGAATTGCAAGAGGTATTGGAGAACCAGGCTTGGAGGCTAAGCAGCCAAGAACAATGCCCAAAAATATTATCCCAGAAAGAGGCCCAGTGAGAAGATTGTTCCACCAACACCAGGGCCAAGCTCTAAACTCTGAATGTCTATTAGGCACTGACACTTGACATCAAAACCAGCATTGCTATGTCTCCTATCCCAGAAAGTCCAACTTGCTTTAACTGCCATTCCCCCAGGGAGGGTCTTCCAAGGATCCTGTTTTCTTTTTGTCACAGGCTCTTGATCTATAATCTAGAGTGGGTGCATCTAGTTGGTGGAATGCAGCTAGCCCCAAGTTGCAAGAAGCACCCCTCCCTGCCCGGCCTCCCTAAAGGTTTGTTGATATCATTTAGAACTGTAGTTTGTATTTAAAACAATATTGTGTATTGCATTTTTTGGGAATCCGCTTCTAATTGTATTAAAATTATAACCATATTATCAACAATTATTTAGAATTAAGTATTTTTCTCCACTAGTCTCATTATTCCCTGTTTCCTAAATTACTATTTTGCCTTTCCTTAACTTTTAGGTAACTTTAAACCATTTTCCTGATAGAGACCCTTAAGCGACATTTTTCTGTGAGTGAGTAGTACATTTTTTGAGTTCTTGTACATTCAAAAGTGTTTCTCCTTTGCCCTCACATTTGAAAGATAATTTGGTTCTATATTGAATCCTAGGGTCACAATCCTTTAATGGATTATTCAGAGATTACAGCATTTTTGCCTAGTATTATCAGTTTATTTTTCCTGTCAGTAATATGTTCATTTTGAATTTTCATTTGTTACATTTCTCTATTCTTGAAATTTGGAAATCTCACTTGGACATATTTTCCTTTTTTTTAAAAAAATCAATATTTTTATTATGGTTTTGTGGGGTACAGTTAAGGGTTAGGTATACAATTACGTTTCATTTAGGCACCCTGCTGATAAGGGGTGTTTCCCCTTCCCCAGACAGATATTTGCTACTATTAATCCCATCCCCCCCCACAGTTTCCCAGTACCGTCAGTCATTTTCTTATAGTATTACATTGGATGTTCAAGGTCCA